>NC_047110.1:68461248-68761248 GCF_902500255.1 Thalassophryne amazonica
TTACCCCAGGTGGACTCCAATTAAGCTGCAGAAACATCTCAAGGATGATCAGTGGAAACAGGATACACATGAGCTCAATTCTGAGCTTCATGTGAAAGACTGAATATTTATGTACATGTGATTTCTTTGTTGTTGTTTTTTCCATAATTTTGCAAAAAGAAAAAAATGAAAAAGAAAAACTTTAACATTGTCATTATGGGTTATTGTGTGTAGAATATGGGGGGGGGGGGGGGGAAATGAATTTCAGCCATTTTGGAATAAGGCTGTAACATAAAATGTGGAAAAAGTGAAGCGCTTTCTGGGTGCACTACATATATAAGTGTGTATTCAATTCAGTATATCTCCTGTTGGTGCAAGACGCAAAACCATTTTTTTTTCCAAAGCATGACAACAAATTAACATGTCTGTTTAACATTCCAGTATGGGGCCATAATTTGCAGACACCATCAAATGCTAACACAAAACAAACACATTGCAGTGGACTCAAGTTAACAGGATCTGGAGGATGAGAAATCGGTCTATAAAGAAAGATTCAAAAGTGTGAAGAAAGCTGGTAGAATTAAGAAGGATGACTTAAGACTTCTCAACTGTTCTATTGACCTCCACTTCAATTTTGTAAAACCTTTCAAATTACTTTCCAGAAGGTCGAGTAATACTCCAAATTGGATGTGAACAACCGTAAAACAAAAGAGGAAAACCTCAATGAGACAGATGTAAATTTAAAGTGGAGATGACACTTCAAAAATTAGTGAAAAACTGATATAAATAGCAAAATATACATACAGTATAGTAAGTTGAAAGTGTTTTTATTCATTATCACTGAAAAATAAAGTTTGTACAGCTTCTCAAAAGTGTGTTTATTGGAGAGTGCGCTTGCAGCGCTCCTTCAGCAGTCACGTGATGCCGTGACATCACAGAATGGAGAGTCCCATCTTTGTCTGTTTGATCGATAACAGGAACAGATGGACCTCAGCATGGACAGTGACGAGATCAAGAACTTTTCTGACTCCTCTTCAAGTGTGGATTATTTCTGACTCGGATCCTGAGATTGTCGCAGCAGTGATTAGACCCTACAAATTGGAGCCGTATTTTTCGGACGAACATTCAAACCAGGAGCATTCTGGCAGCGAAAATAATGCAGACGGTGTTTATGATGGAGCCAAAGCAGAGGCAAGAGACGTGCCAATTCCGATGGATTTTGAAAGGCTGCAGAATATGGAATGGTAAGGGAGGCTTGTTGCTGCTGTTTATAACACTCTAATTACTGTATAGCATTTTCAATTCGAGCGTCTGTTTTGCGGACCACCTTCATTACCCTCGGGTTTTTGCCGTTTTCGAGTGCCTGGCATTGCATTCATCCGTGTTTAGTTACGTTATTTTCATGAAAGAACAGGAAATAAACGGCGAAAGTTTCGAAAAAGATTGCCGAAAACAGTGAACGTGCCGGCGCCGTGTTTATTACGTAAGTTCCTTGACCATTCCAAGATTATTGTGAACATATTATTTGGGATTGACATTTTATGTGTTCCTGTGAGCGGTGAGAACATGGAGACGGTAGAGGAAAGTGTCTGCTGTCGGGAGCAAATGCGTGTGTGCGAGCGGAGCGAGCGGCAGCCGGACATTTCGTGCATCACACAACACCGTGGCTTTCGATCAATCAGCCTGGACTTGAAAAGGCTAAAACCTTTCGCCCTTGTGTTTGTGCAATATGCTGCGACACACTGGTCAGTCATATCGACAAACAAGTCCCTGAGAGCTGTATTTAATCAAAGTTTCTGCCGCTAAACAAAGTGTAAACAACGGCCGCCAGGCTCGCAAGCCGGTATGGTCTACATGTACTGACGTATTTTAGGCTTGGTGCTCAGCGGGAAGCTGATCACGGGGCGTGCACATTTTTCAGTGGCGGGACGTTCAAATATTATATGTAACGGGAGAACCGCGTACTTTCCTAAAACATTTAGGTTGACCGAATTATATAACCTTTGTTACATGTAATAAGACTATGTTGTCTAAGTGTCATATCCACTTTAAGAAACCATGCTCTCAAACTAAAAGACCACACTCTGGAATAAAAAGAAGGAATGTAACTTTCATACTACTCAGAACAACACTTGTTTGGATTGTATGACATAAGAACAGGACGACAGTTCAGCAAGCTAAAACTAAAATCAGGCAATTATATTTTCCTAAAGTTTTCAAACCTTTAAAAACAATGCACCTTTACTTCACTTGTGATCGTAATGTGTGGGTTGGCCACATATTTTCAAATCTCAAGTGCACCGCAGCTTACTTAACTTTGGGAATGGCTTGTGTACAGTATTACGCAAAAGAAAAAAATGTTTGGAGATGACTTGGGGCAACACTGTGGCTTAGTGGTTAGTACTATTATCTCATATCAAGAAGGTTGTAGGATTGCTTCCTTTCTGTGTGGGTTTTATATATTCTCCCCATGTTTGTGTGGATTCCCTGAGAGTGCTCCGGCTTACCCTCATTTCCAAAGACCTGCAGGTTAGGTGAACTGGTGACTCTAAATTGACTGTAGGTGTGTGTGCGTGTATGATTGTGTTTGTCCATCTACGAATATATGTGGCCCTGCAACAAAATGGTGTCCTGTCCTGGGTGTACCTCACCTCATTCCCTATGACTGCTGGGATAGGGGCCAGCCTTCTCTTGAGCCTTGACTGGAGTAACCGTGTACAGAAAATTAATGATGAATGAATGTTCTGACTTGCACATGACAACACAGTCACAGATAAGAAAAATGATTATATGCATAATTAATGAAAACCTGAATTTCTTCTAAGCTGCAATCGACCATACAAATTTATGTCTTTAACAACTTAAAGAAATTATGTATTTTTAACAGTGAAACTTTTTTCATTTATATTTATTTATACATATTACGTATTAAGTAGCTTTTCATCATTTTTAAAAGTTTAAAAGCATATTAAAACCTTTGAAGAGTGCCTGTGGCTCAAGTGGTTGTGATTTTTCTGTTACTTTTAGGGTTGATGGTTTGACCCCCATCTGGATGTCAACACACTGACTTCTCGATTGCTCTGATTGGGCTTCATTAATACGAGGTCTGTTAGAAAAGTATCGGACCTTTTTATTTTTTTCAAAAACCTGATGGATTTGAATCACGTGTGCTTGCATGAGCAAACCCTGAACCTTCGTGCGCATGCGTGAACTTTTTCACGCCTGTCGATTGCATCATTTCCTGGTAAGCAGCCTCTGTGTGGGACGTGTGCAGTGCGCTCGGCGGATTTTCATTTCAAGGAAAAAGACGGAACAACTGGAGCAGCGCTGCATCAAATTTTGCCAGAAACTGGGTGAAAGCCAGGTGGAAACCATTCGGATGATTCAGACGGCTTTCGGTGACTTTTCAGTCGTGTGACTATCTGAGAAATTGTGGAAGAGGTGGGCATGTCAAAACACGTGAGACTTCAACATGAAGGCGCTTTTGCGCCGCCGTCAGCAGCAGCATGAATTTCACCACCAATCTTTTCATGGCCAAATCTTCTGTCACAGTGGGATGTACTGAAAAAGTGCTGATGTCCACCTGTTCCGTAGTTTCTCGGATAGTCACACGACGGTCCCGCATCACCACAGCGTTCACTTTGGAAATGATCTGGTCATTTCAGCATGTTGATGGCCGACCGGAGCGTGGCTCGCTCTCCACCGTTGTGCGGACATCTTTAAACCGATTGTACCGCTCCTTAGTCTGTGTGATGCTCATAGCATCATCACTGAAAGCCGTCTGAATCTTCCGAATGGTTTCCACCTGGCTGTCGCCCAGTTTCTGGCAAAATTTGATGCAGCGCTGCTCCAGTCGTTCCGTCTTTTTCCTTGAAATGAAAATCCGCCGAGCGCACTGCACATGTCCCACACAAAGGCTGCTTACCAGGAAATGACGCAATCGAAAGGCGTGAAAAAGTCCACGCATGCGCACGAAGGTTCAAGGTTTGCTCATGCAAGCACACGTGATTCAAATCCATCAGGTTTTTTAAAAAAAAAAAAGGTCCTAAAAAAAGGTTTCTAACAGACCTCATATATGTACAGAAATGTCCTTACTGTCCACATAAAATCAGTGTGTGTGCAAAATCACAGCCAGATTCATGACACATTGGAACCAGCCAATTTTGTTCTCACCACCTTGCATATGTTTATCAGAATCATTGTTAACTGAAAGCTGCGTGCACATGTGCTGCAATATGCATACGAATATGCAATATTTCTCTAGACAAAGACATGATGAGAGTACTGTGCAGAACAAAGGTTAAAGAAGCTGAGTTATGAATAAGAGATCACCCTAAACTGGTGTAAAAAAACAAACAAACAAACAAACAAACAAACAAACAAAAAAAACAGGAATTTCACAACAGTAGAAAGTAAAACGTTGGCAGTGGAAGCCATTATTGGTGGTTTTTCAATCTTTTGCAGTGACAACCCTAAAAATTAAATAAATAAAAATTAATACTGGCCTACAAGAACTGATACCATGAGGTGTGGACGGTACACAGCGCGAGTACAAAAAAAAGTGGTTTGACATCAAAACTGATAGTTTAAAAAATGAATAAATAAATCAGAGATCAGAATAAAAAATAACAGATGAATGATGGCAGCAGTTACTGGACAGTCATCATTCAGTGGGATTTGTTCAAGAACCAAGAACCATCAATCAGCGGTAATTTATTTCATTTTTTTAAAGATGATATTTGCAGTTGTTTGCATCTTCTGTAATTAAGTGCAACTGAATCACAATATAATTTTTTTGAAATGAAAATAGCATTACTGCTTGCAAAAGTAAATTAATTAGACTAAACAATAGAATTAATATCAATATTATTAATTTATGAACAATATAATTTTATATACCCTACATGCCATTTAATACATTACCAGTTAATAAAATACAATCAATTCCAGATGGGCAACTTAATGGCCTTAGAAATTGTTGGGAATAACCGATCCGTTATAGCCAACTAAACACTATAACAAAAGCCAAAACTGTTACACTGCAATTCTTATATACATCATAATAAACAAAGTAAACTAAGTCAACTGGCACTGTTGAAAAGTTCAATTATAACAAAAATAAATGAAGAGGATGAAAGTGTGTCATGTTCATGGCTATGTAATACATTTGGTCAATGTATGACGAAATTACATTATATATTTAATTATATAAAATGATTAAATTATTAAGAAAGCATTTTTAAAAATTAACATGAACAAAGTATTAATATACTATTCATTCAGTTAAAAATGTGTGTTTTTAAGTTTTCTAGGACAGCTCAGCCTTCACCAGTTGTATGCATGATCTGAGGAAGGTCAGAGTATTCGCCCTATTGAGGTTTCAAATCCCGCAAAATCTTGCAAAAATTCGGAGAGTTTGCTGCTCTGCGAGATGTCATTAACATTGACAAATGCATTGAGATGATCTAATGAGGCTGCACTTTAAACACTGCACATGGAGAACAGCATTAACATCCCAACTTAAAACTCTTCGTATATTCTGCCTAAAACTCTCGTGAATATATTATCTGGGTTTTTAGACGTTGTTATTGTGTTTGTTTTATGTAAATGCAAGAAGCTTCTCAGATGTTTCTCAGTTTTTTTTCAGTGGGGATCGCTGCGAGCAGCGACCCCTTCCTGTTCATGTCGTTCTGGGAGAAAGTGAAGTTTGCTCTTTTGCGCCCTGCTTATTGTCCTTTACAACACTGTTTGTCCTATTTGTTTCACAGTAATATATATAAGATGTCTGAACTTCAACTTACATTTATGAAGACCCACACAGATTAAACGTGGCTGACACGGAATATTTGTTTTAACAACTTTTCAAGGTCTCATTCATGCTGTCTCTTATTAATGTGATGAAAAGCATAAAAAATTACATTTTGGTAGTATAACGTTCATTTGTGTATAACATTCATTTGTTCAACTGTCGTCATGTGGATTCCCCATGCTGTTTAGACTGCTGCGACTCTGGCGCGCAAGGGATTATGAGATATCTCAAAAGGGCGAATGAACAAAAATTTAGGTAAGGTCATATTGATGACTCCCAGATATTTGCATCAAATGTGCATAATTGTATAATCAGAATATTTAATAAAATGTTAATTATTCAATACAACAAAATGCTTTTGTATACTGAAAAAATACAGGCATAAAAAATACATGTGATGCAATTATTGACAGTCTTCTGTGTACAGTAAATAATTTTTCTTGAGAAAAGTCAGGATATGAATACATAAAATGAAAATGTTTTTGGACTGCATTTACATCAAACATTAAGGAATAAAAATGGGATGGTTCCATGTGGTAAGTCTGTCCAGAGCCGGCAATTTAAAAAAAATAACAAAACATTAAAGATTGCGGGAAAAAAAGGAGACATGCGAGGGAAGCCACCAAGACACCCATGACAATGATAAAGGAGTTATAGCAGTTTATGTGACAAGAGAAACTGGGCATTGTGCAACATTTGTCACTTGCATCACCATACATAGCTTCATGATGGAGTGGAGCAAAGAACGATTTTTTTTACAAGGAAACTATAACCCAACCCATATACTGGTTAGATACAAACCTTTGAGAAACATATTGGTATCAGTGTTATTTTTGCCAATAAGAAAACTTTTATTTTACAGATTAAAAAAAATGTAGAAAAGTACTTTGGCTGTTGTAAATAGGGTGTCATTACATAGTTTGTCCAGCAGAAGACACATCAAAGACATTGTTTACAATGCTGTCAAGCATGGCTGGGAGCTCCTTCACCCCTTGGTCACATTAGCTACAAGAGAAGGAGACAAAGCAACTAGTTGCCCTTCATTTTCAATCAGAGGCGTTTACTGTGACAAAAGACAAGTGGTCACAATACTGCCAACTTGGTGAAATCAAATAGACAAGAAGATTATTTTATGCAAAAGTGGCATGACAGACATTGCTTGGTTGTTGGGTTTGTTTATATTTATTTTTAAAAAGTTCTTGTTTAAACTTTAAAAGATCAAATACATTTCTTTGTCATTAGGGTTTGCCTAATTTCAAGAAGTTCAAAATTTAGCACCAACAGCGTGGGGCAGTTTGTGTACGAGGTACTAAGAGGACAAACGAGGATTTTAGAGGCATATTTGTGGTGAGGACGAGGCTGTTAAAAGCCCATTATCTGAGCACATAGCGGCTACGAGGACTGGACAGTCTATTTTGGACAGGCTCAGCCCTCTTGCGCACTACAATTTCAAAGTCTTTGTGCGCCAGATGCTGTATATAAAATAATTATTTTGTAGCGATTTAATCATTTTCTGTCAGAGCTTAGATGTTGAAAACACCTCTAATCGCTTCTGGAATCAAAGAGGACATTTGAAGTTTTTTCCCCTCTCTCTCTGTCTCGTACGCTGAGGTGGAGAACATATTTGGAACAGCGTAAAAGGTAATTATTTGTAATATTTTTATTGTAATAGCTTGGTAAAGGAGTTGCATGTTCATTGGTTCTTTATTAACAGCTGTAAAAGTATGTTTATGATAGATTTTGCTATAATGGATCAGATGAGCTCCACTGTACTGTAAAGCCAGCGAGAAGAAGCACAGAGGCGACTATCCAGGAATGCAGAACGCCAGCACACAAAAGTTAAAGTTGGATCACAGTGCCAAAATGACTGTAAAGCTGTGGAAGAAATAAAGCCAGCGAGAAGAAGCTCAGAGGCAACTGTCCAGGAACCCATGGTTCGGTTCTAGCTGGTCTGGTGGATTTAATGACTCTGGAACACTTGTGAATAACAGCCTAGAGCACGGCGCACACCGGCCGGACTGTACTGGAGCGTCTATTTTTGGACTGTGTTTAAAAAATGTGACAACATCTTGAATGGATGCTGTGAACTGAAACCCACACTTTAAAGGGACCAAGTGTGGGAGGGTTGGAGGTTTGGACCAAACCCATACCTAAATGTGCACCAACGCCACGTTACATGGCGCTACATGGATCATATGTGGCTTGACGTGGATCATATGTGGCAACATGAGCCATTCGAGGCTGGATGGGGCTCAAATGACAGGTCGGTCGTGGCTCACTAGAGCCTGATACCTGGCACATGTGAGGTACAGCGAGGCACATGTGAGGTACAGCGAGGCACATAGAGGCTTCTTAGTAGCAGATACGTGATAGCTTAAAACGCGGATCATTCTTAAAATAATCGCTGACAAACCCATCCGTGGCTCATTATTCATGGTTTATTATTTGGTGGGCCCGAGGCTTAAGAAATTTTGGGAATCATTGTCATTTTGAATACATATAAGAGCAGATAAATTGGTATCATAATATTTTTCTCCCTAATACCAGTATCAGCCCTGACAAATCTAAAGGAAACTGATGAAAGTCGAGGATCAAGTCTCTCATGTGTCCTCTGGAAAATGAGTTGAAGGCTTGAATCTTTTTTTTTTTTTTTAATGAAAATCCTTCTCCGTTCCATTCCACCATGAAACTTTGTGAATGGTGATGAAACTGACGAAAGTATCTGAAACTGCTTACTGCTACAGACTTACCATACAGTATCACAATGTTTGTATTTCTTAATGATTTAAGTCCAAGCCCAAGACATATTCAGTAACTTGGACATGTTTCTGTATCCATTCCCTGTATCTTTTATTAAAAAAAATAAATAAATAAAAATTAAAAAGTAGGCTGTAAAAGTGATGATTTATTGTTAATTCATCAACGTAAATTTTTTATGTGATTTTTTTTTTTGTTGTATCTTTTTCATTAACTTTGGACATTTCACTAAATACTTCTTAATTTATACAAATATGGTTGATTTGCAATCATTTCCAAAAACATTTTAAAATACTTGGTTAAAATATTGGGTTACTAATAATTCCGACCAGCACTTTCTGTGCAGTGGGACAAACTCTGACCATGCACCAGCTTTCTTAATACCCACACTCAATCAATGCAGCAAGAAGACACGACAAGGGCGACAAGATATTATCTGACTCACACTCTGGGCCCCTGATTAAGTCTTCATCTACACTCTGTCACACTGAGATGTGATTAATTTAATGCCATTATGGCCTAGTGGCAGGCTGTCTGCAGACCTATCACAGTGAGCACCCTCCAAATCTTCTACCAGCCTAAAATAATTGGTTGGTTTACACAGAACCGAACAGAGATCCTGTTACTACGCCAGAACCCAAACCTGTTTCAGACCGCCTTTTCCAGTGTAACCCCTCCAGACCGACTAATGCCACAAGATGAAATCGTAACAGAGTTGTTTTAAAAGGGCTCAAGGCAAGTTGAGGGTGGAAAAAGCAGGACCACCCACAGTTTATAACACCAAGAGCAGCATGCAAGCCAGAAAAGAATAAGTTTCCTGGCTGATGCTGATTTATGGCCAAGACAGTTTAATGTAGCCTCAGGTGTTCGCTGTGATCAAAGCGCTCTGCACCGTCATTATTTTAATTAGAGAAAGCCTCATTTCAATGTGATTAATCAACAGAGACTGATGGCACCTGGGCTGCAAATTCACGGCTCAGTCCACATTTAAATGGAGGTGATCTAATGAGAACGCAACACAAGAACAATCATCGTGAAAGCAGGCTTGCACGCTACACAAGACCCACTTGTAAGGTAAACACTGCGAGGTGACAACCTCACAAACACAGCATGCCAACGCACGTGCTTATGATAACGTCACAAACGTTGCTTCATTCTGCACTGAAAGTGTGCAGATACTGCCGCAAATCGATCCTTGTGTGTGCTGCAGAGTAGACGTACTCTGGGGTTCTTTAGCTGATGATCCTGTCTGTACTCACCAGTGGGGGCATCATCCCTTTGCTTGATGGTGGAATAACCACTCTCAGATCTGGCTTGCGGCTTCCCATGCCCATGTTCCCTCCTGGGGGTGGTGGCGACTTGGTGGGCATGACTTTACCCAGACCATTGCCACTGGGTGTGCTGAGGAGGCCTGGAGAGCTTCTGGGATTAACAAAACCATTCCCTGCAGAGGTAGACAACGGCAGAAACACATCATCAAACCACGGACTGTGACTGACAACACTCTCAGTCATCAGGCAAACCTCTCACACACTGTTGTTTTTCAGCTTGCTGCAGCATGCAGCGTTAAGTGTTTCCAACCCTCTGGGAAGTTTTAATAGACTTGGATAATTATCCTGCACATTTACAAAAATAAAATGTCCATTTCAAAATTGATGAGCCTTTTATTTTTATTGTGAGTGATTGCATCAAAGTCAATTCTTTGCATCTTGGGATGATGAGCAGTTCAGTGGCAAATGTACTGTGACTGCTTAAAAGAAATAGTTGAAGCTATTAAAGTGGGATTACAAAAAACAATGAAAGATCTTTGTATGTTCTTGATGAGAAGATTTGTCTACACTGTGCACAGAAACAGGAAGAAACCGGCAGAACAAGTTCTCTGTTAAACACGCCCTAAATCAATAACATAATTTTCACAATTAAATATGGTTGATGCTTCACAAACATCTTCAAAATCTGAACAAGTATTAGAATGTACAAAAAGACCCCCTGCTAAAAGAAAATTTAGACTGAAAATTCTTATTTTACATCATGTTTGTCAACTGCCACTGTGACCCGGACCCAGACAAGCAGCAGAAAATGAATGAATGAATGTACTTTAATATCTGTTTAAAGGACACTTGTTGACCCACATGATCCTACTGATGAGGTGTAGAAGATGATGCCTTAATTAATTCTATGTAAATGGATCACTTCAGCCATCTTCAGTGAGGAAATATGAAAAGTTGACTGGATACTTCATAACAAAGATAGAGATCAAGGAGAAAGCTCACAAACTGATACCCTCTGCTCTGCTGTACTATTAATTCATGAATTCATCCATTTTCTGATGCTTGTCCAGGCACAATTCATGGTGGCAGCACACTAAGCAGCTCATCCCACACTTCCTTATCCTCTGCCAAGTTCTCTACCACTTTCTGGGGGATTCTGAGGACCGCCCAAGCTAGCAGGGTGATACAATGCCTCCAACCTATCCTGGGTCTTCCCCAGGGCCTCCTCAATGTTGGACATGCTTGGTAGAGCTCCCTAGGTAGACAACCAGAGAGCATCCTCACCAGATGCCTGAACCACCTCAACTAGCTACTTTTGATGTGGAGAAACAGTGACTCTGGTCTGAGTACCTCCTGGATACTCAAGCTTCTCACTCTATCCATGAGTGTTAGCCCAGATACCTAGATACCAGAGACGCAATTACAAGGTCAATATTGTGATGGATCAATTAAACACAACATTCCAATTACATCCCTTTGAAGTTGATGGACCTTAATTATTTTCCTTCATACACCTCTTCATACAGAGTGCTACCATTGTGTAAAGTTGCACTGAAATCCAGCAACGAAATCCAACGGTTTAGTAACTTTTGCACTTACAAGTATCACGGGCAGACAGACAGATGGTAAGGGTGATTCCTATATACACCCCCAAATTTTTCTTTGCATGGGTATAAATAGCTTGTGATCTGAATGAAAATGGTTCTGAAAGACATCTTGTGTACGAAACTAGAATTTGTGAAGTGTTACAACAATTTAAACTGACCATGCATCATATTTCTACTGACCATTTTCTTCAAGACAAATATTTGGTATGAAAAAATGTAATATTTCAAGCATAGTTCAATTTGTAAATAAATCCACATTCATGAAATAAACTGTTAATGAAAACCACACACTGTGTTGTGGAAAGGAGCAGAGAGGATGGGTGGTATCAGCAACAGTTCAGTAGCACTTCAACAAGTTGCAGTTTTCAATTGTATTCAGTGTATTCCAGGGAAACACAAAGTGTGTGGAGAACAAGTAGGCTCTTACGTAGGAGCATAATGAAACAACAGCCCCTTTGACTGCAGATAAGAAGACTAACAACTCACAGTCAAATAAACAATTATGAAGCCTACAATAGTATCTCACAGCTGAATCAACAGTATATCCATGCAGCTATCACCGTTAGTTCAAGCTTTGATCATACAAGGCTTGGCTGCTGCAAGAAACCAGTGTTTACAGAATTTGCAGAATAAATTTCCAAGGGCCGAGAAAATGCAAGCCAGATTAGGAACAGTGAAGATGTCATTCAATAAGAATGAGATGTGAGCTCAACTACAGATTCATGTACGGGAAAGGGGTTGTAGTGTGTAGTGTGGTCATATGGTACTGTTTGTTTACAACTAGAAAATTGTGATTTTTTTTTTTAACACAAACATGTATTACAGCCATAGCAAAAAGTTGTTGAGAAGTAAAAGGACATAATAAACAATTAGTGAGTGAGAGAGAGAGAGAGAGAGAGAGAGAGAGAGGCCACATTTTTCTCTGCACTGTTAACAGTTTGTGTAGCAGGCGGCCATCTTGTATCAATCATAACTCAAAAAATAATCAATGCTATCATATTGTAACAGCAAATAAAAAAAAAGAGAGGTCATGATGGGGATGAACTAATAAGTCTGTTGTGAACTTTGATGCACCTAATCAATCAAAGAAACAATTTTGTCGTGTGATCTGCCCACTGGCTAATCGCACGACATACACCCCACACTTACTTCTGCATCAGTTAGCAATTTAAGCTAGCAACCGCTGGAAGAAACATGATACCCATGGGCAAATATCAGATGAGACATAAAAAAGAATGGGAAAGTTAAAAAATAATTAAAGTGTGGATAGAATGTGTGGCTGGGGATGGTACCAAAACCTTTTGTCGGTAGTAGAAATTAGTGATGGCAAACCTGAGACACAGATTAAGAACATTTCAAACCCTGTTTTGGAACATTATTCCAGTGTCCATTATAAAAGGAAGGAATGCTAAACACTAAAATCTGCTGGACAGTACATGAATGTGCATTCATATGAAATTATGAATTCCATATTTAAAAGCTCCAGTCGGAGTAGGGTCTGTACGTGCACTATCACATACATTGCTTGTACTCCATTTAGAGCTAACGCACAAGATACAATTCATTCCCATGTTTTCATTATTTCATTGTACCATTGTAATTCATTTGTGGGCACAAGATGCAATTCTGGAAGTACAAAATAATTATATATAGAGAGAGCCAACACAACACACCAGCTTTGGTCCCTGAAGCATGAATTTCACTGCATCTGTAAAGCAAGTGTTGGAAACATGCTTTCATAAGTCATCCCTAGTTATCGTCAAAGCTTCTTTTGTATTGTGAGAAGGAATGGCAACACTACAAAGTGATATACGAGGTCTGTCAATAAAGTATAGGTCCTTTTTATTTTTTTCAAAAACTATATGGATTTTATTCATATGTTTTTACGTCAGACATGCTTGAACCCTCGTGCGCATGCGTGAGTTTTTCCACACCTGTCGGTGATGTCATTCGCCTGTGAGCACTCCTTGTGGGAGGAGTCGTCCAGCCCCTCGTCGGAATTCCTTTGTCTGAGAAGTTGATGAGAGACTGGCGCTTTGTTTGATCAAAATTTTTTCTAAACCTTTGAGGCACATCGAAGTGGACACGGTTCGAAAAATTAAGCTGGTTTTCAGTGAAAATTTTAATGGCCGATGAGAGATTTTGAGGCGATACTGTCGCTTTAAGGACTTCCCACGCAGCGGGACGTCGCGCAGCGCTCTCAGGTGCCATCGTCAGCCTGTTTCAAGCTGAAAACCTCCACATTTCAGGCTCTATTGATCCAGGACGTCGTGAGAGAACAGAGAAGTTTCAGAAGAAGTCAGTTTCAGCATTTTATCCGGATATTCCACTGTTAAAGGAGATTTTTTTAATGAAAGACGTGCGGACGGATTGCAGCGTCGCAGCCGCAGCGATGCTCCGCCACAGAAAAAACACCTCTGTTGGAAGCCTTAAGGACAAGTTGGAACATGCCCAACTGTTAAACAATTTCTCATATACTCACTCCACTGAAAGCCATCAAAAGCCGCCTGGATTTTACAAATGGTTATCAACACGGAGGTGTTTTTCCTGTGCCGCCGTACCGCGCCGGCTGCGTCCCGTTCTCTCACGACGTCCTGGATCAATAGAGCCTGAAATGTGGAGGTTTTCAGCTTGAAACAGGCTGACAACGGCGCCTGAGAGCGCTGCGCGATGTCCCACTGCGTGGGAAGTCCTTAAAGCGACAGTATCACCTCAAAATCTCTCATCAGCCGTTAAAATTTTCACCGAAAACCAGCTTAATTTTTCGAACCGTGTCGACTTCGATGTGCCTCACAGGTTTAGAAAAAATTTTGATCAAACAAAGCGCCAGTCTCTCAGCAACTTCTCAGACAAAGGAATTCCGACGAGGGGCTGGACGACTCCTCCCACAAGGAGTGCTCACAGGCGGATGACATCACCGACAGGCGTGGAAAAACTCATGCATGCGCACGAGGGTTCAAGCATGTCTGACGTAAAAACATATGAATGAAATCCATACAGTTTTTGAAAAAAATAAAAAGGACCTATACTTTATTGACACCCTCGTAAATACTTGAAAAAACAGAAAAGAGCATTGTAAATAATAACTAGTGCTGTCACATTTACAAAAATAATGTAATGAATGTAATTAATTACAAAGTCTGTGTAAATTAATCACATTTAATAGCATGTTTGATTTTTTTTTCGAAAATATCACCCCTCAAATCACAAAATCAAGTACAGAGCCTCTCAAACAACAAAACAATGAAGAAAAAAAACTCTCAAAACCAATTACAGAAATATTTTTTAAAAATGAACTGCAGCAAATGGACTGTATTTATACTTTCCCATCTGAATCAGAAGCTGAAATGGCTTTACAATGATTCCTCATTCTCTCTCTCTCACACGCACGCATGTCAAGGTGCTGCCAAGCATGGCCGTCATCCTGGGAGCAACTGGGGATTAAGGAGGGACAAGGCCCTTAGTGACTTGCCAGCCTGATGGAGGTTTGAACCAAAGATCCTATGAGCTCAAGCCACAGCTGAACCACTGGACCATCACCTCCCAACAGTTCATCAACAATGGGGCATCACAAACATAATAAGCATTATTTATTGCTGCATTACAAAATGTATTTTGGAAACATTTTATCACATAATCAAGGTGATGGTGTGTGTGTGTGTGTGTATGCATTTGTATTTAATATTCTGAGGTAGAATTAGAGGACCTGGTTTATTTCTGTTACATATGTCTCAGAGGTGTTCATCTTAAATCAGGAGAATATCTGTGAAAACACTCATACACCTGTAAGACTTCTGAGATGTTATGTAAATGTGACTTTTTTTAACAATATGATAAATATTAAATATAAAATATTTAATAATTATATTGGATCCAAGACCATTTAATCTTTAGATCTGTCCACTGAACATTAGAATCTGGATGAGAAACATCATTAAGCAAACATTTTTAAACTGTTGTAAGCTTGTTGGTAAGATAGCTGTTAAATAATGATTGTTAAAACCAAATGCGTCTATACTGGTAAATGCACAAACTCCCACACTGGAGATAAAACAGTGACAGTTATTAAAGCAAGTTAGTTTGGTATGAAAAGTAACATGTCCTTTATCTGCATGTCTCGCTAAGCAGGAGGAAACATGAACGTGGCTGTTTTAACCACATAAACTGGGCTGTGGGCACGCTGATAATGTGATTTTAAAAAATTTAATTGGTCTGATCTGGTGCTGTTGTTTAACAAATCCTTTGCATAGTGGGCACTCACCAATGGCAGAAAACCAGCAGAGTGGGAAAAAAAAACAGATAAAATCCACTGTCCCACCATCTACCTGACACAATGTGCCATGTGCTGCATTCCGGAAGCTGGGAAAGACCAGACATAAAAAAAAACCCTGGTTCTGGAAAAAGTGCATTCATAAAATTACCTCGGAGACAAATATGGATAAGCTATTTAACCTATGAGAGCTCATGTGAAATCACCAGACATTTCTGCTGATGTGTGGTGCTGCTTACTTAACTAATTCGACATAGAATGTGAATAAGGTATTTTTCCCCAAGCTGGAGGACAGAATCTCCAAGCTTCTCAGGGCTTTGAACACGGCACTGATGATGTCACAGCCCACTGCGTATGATGTAAACACACAAGGTGCTGCGTGCACCCGGAACACACAGAGATGCATTGAAAGCCCCGTTTTGTGATTTTACATGAGAGTGTGAGAGAGATGGGTGGTTTGATTTTCAACCTAACGGAAATTGCACGAGTATGGGCAGGACCTGACCGGACAGTGACATTCAGACGCAAATCAAATGGTCTGGAAGACTCAGTCAGAAAAACAAAACAAAACAAAAAACACTTTTCCCACTGGGCAATGTGTCACCCAAATCACCCTTATGAAGAAGCCGCCCATGTTCCCCAGTCTAGTTTCGTTTATTTAACTCCTGGGAGCTTTTGATACCTAATTTTGTATCATGTCATATGGAAGCATATATGGTATGACAATAAAGAATCCTTGAAATGCAAAAGCTGTTCACACAAGACATTAAATATCTTGGGTTCATACTGTCTACAATGAAATAGAAGTCCAAGTAAATGTACAGATCACTGTGTTTGTTTTTGTATTTTCCATATCATCTCAACTTTTCTGATTTGGGGTTAATATGCAGGGTGAACACAGAAACACTCCTTGATTTCAAATATTTATAATATCAAAAGTCACATGAATAATTTTTACAATTTTGGTATCTACAGTTGCAGAAACTCATCAAGTTTTTTCTCTTTTGCACATTCTTCTTCAAATTTGTAAAATTATTCATGTGACTTTTGATATTCTAAATATTTGAAACCAGTTTTTGTGTTCACCCTGTATGTTCTCTCTGTGGCCACTTATTATTGATGCTTGCTCTAAAAGTCACACACACAATACAGATCATTGTGCTGACACATACACCCATTCCCACATATTGTGAATTAACTCACCATCCAGACTCAACATTAAGTCTGTGAACATTAACACAAAGCAAATCCAGGGATTTCTTCTTGTGAGGCAACAGTGTTAATAACACTGTACCGTTCCTGTCTAATTAGGTATTGTATTCAGTCAGCACTGTTGTTTTTTCTTTTTTTTATCATAAAAGAACCAAGAACAATAAAGTCTTTAAAAGGGCACGCATTCAAAATTAAACCAGAAATAAGATAGTATTGTTGATTTAGTTTGGAGGATCAGGAGCATGTACCCATATCTCACGAATGTGAACTCTCTGACCTGTTTGCTGTTGAAACATATCACATCTCAAACCCATGCAATGAGCCTATGGCATGCAAGTTACAGTATGCCTGGAATATCTAGCGTAGTCTAGTTGTTAGGTAGCCCGTAAGTTATATTCACCACCAGCATGACAAAATAAATGGACTGCCTGAGCTCTTCTCAGCACTCTGCCAACTGAAATATCTCAATTCGCACCAAGAGGTTATCATTTACACCACAAAGGTTAATGTTCATTGCTGTTTATGTGTCTATGGTCAGACGTTTACATACACTCATCATGGATATGAATGTCACAGCAATACTGTTTTCAGTGTGTTTCAACAAAGACAGACAGACAGACAGAGACCATCGGCTCCAGTTTGGATTTAACACAGTAACTCAAAAAGAATTAACAATGTTATCTTGTAACTCAGCCCTCCGAGAAGGGCTGAGTTACAGGGCTGACGTCCCTTCCAGGGTGAACCCAGATTCACACCCTATTACTGCCGGGATCGGCTCCAGCACCCCTGTGACTCTTAACTGGAGTAAGTGGGTATAGAAAATGGATGGATATAACTTTTGTGATCCTGCCTCCCTGGCTTCCTCATTAATTCATTGCACCTGCTCTCCTGCACAGCTGCTGCTGCCTGGACAATCACAGCCCCACCTACTGAAGGCACTCTCCACTGAAGGCCTGTTCTAGACTGTATTCATTCCCTTGTGGTTGATCTCTCCTGCACGTTTTGATTCTGACTCCCTCAGTTACTTTTTGTTTCTGTCTGTCTCAACCCTTGACCTTTGACCCTGTATTCTGACCAAGAGATCTGCTCAGCCCTTTTTGGTGTTGCCTGCCTTTATTTGGATTCCCTGGTTCTGATCTTTGGCTTGACATCGATTGCTGCACCCTGCCTGCCCAACTAAGTGAGCCATCCTAAATGATCTTTAAGTCCAGTTGCAGTAAAGAGGATTATTGTTGCGATCGGAGACTCTACGAGTAGAGTTTCTAATCGAGCATTAAATGGACCTGCCAACAGCTGCTAAAATGCTAATACAGACATAAAGACATGGATGACCTCTAATTTCCTGCTTTGAAACTCAGATAAAACTGAAGTTATTGTACTTGGCCCCACAAATCTTAGAAACATGGTGTCTAACCAGATCCTTACTCTGGATGGCATTACCCTGACCGCTAGTAATACTGTGAGAAATCTTGAGTCATTTTTGATCAGGATATGTCATTCAAAGTGCATATTAAACAAATATGTAGGACTGCTTTTTTTGCATTTACGCAATATCTCTAAAATTAGAAAGGTCTTGTCTCAGAGTGATGCTGAAAAACTAATTCATGCATTTATTTCCTCTAGGCTGGACTATTGTAATTCATTATTATCAGGTTGTCCTAAAAGTTCCCTGAAAAGCCTTCAGTTAATTCAAAATGCTGCAGCTAGAGTACTAACGGGGACTAGAAGGAGAGAGCATATCTCACCCATATTGGCCTCTCTTCATTGGCTTCCTGTTAATTCTAGAATAGAATTTAAAATTCTTCTTCTTACTTATAAGGTTTTGAATAATCAGGTCCCATCTTATCTTAGGGACCTCATAGTACCATATCACCCCAATAGAGCGCTTCGCTCTCAGACTGCAGGCTTACTTGTAGTTCCTAGGGTTTGTAAGAGTAGAATGGGAGGCAGAGCCTTCAGCTTTCAGGCTCCTCTCCTGTGGAACCACCTCCCAATTCAGATCAGGGAGACAGACACCCTCTCTACTTTTAAGATTAGGCTTAAAACTTTCCTTTTTGCTAAAGCTTATAGTTAGGGCTGGATCAGGTGACCCTGAACCATCCCTTAGTTATGCTGCTATAGACTTAGACTGCTGGGGGGTTCCCATGATGCACTGAGTGTTTCTTTCTCTTTTTGCTCTGCATGCACCACTCTGCATTTAATCATTAGTGATTGATCTCTGTTCCCCTCCACAGCATGTCTTTTTCCTGATTCTCTCCCCTCAGCCCCAACCAGTCCCAGCAGAAGACTCCCCCTCCCTGAGCCTGGTTCTGCTGGAGGTTTCTTTCTGTTAAGGGGGGGGTTTTTCCTTCCCACTGTCGCCAAGTGCTTGCTCAAAGGGGGTCGTTTTGACCGTTGGGGTTTTTACGTAATTATTGTATGGCCTTGCCTTACAATATAAGGCGCCTTGGGGCAACTTTTTGTTGTGATTTGGCGCTATATAAATAAAATTGATTGATTGATTGATTGATTGATTGATTGCTTTATTTAAGTTTAATGACAGTTTGTTTCGGTCAAACCATATTTTCAATGTGTTAATTTCTTCAGTGATTTCCTCCAGAACTATCTGCCAAACTAGAAAACTGCTGCATCCTAGTAAGAGCAGAATACTACTGGAATGAATTTGATTAAGTTGTTTTTTTTCTCACCTAAATGGATGCTGCACTCACTGCAGCTTATCGTCTGGAATTGTCCCAGATTGCGTTTCAGAGCTTCTAGAATTCAAACATTTTTGTGCAGGTGGTGTTGGGGGGTAATTTTGTGTTTCAGCTTTTTTTGTTTTTCACCACTTTCATCCCTGAATATGTGAAATCGTGAGTCACTTTTGTGTGGATTAAAGTCACTAACTGGGACTCCTGTCTTGTTGCGAGAAAAAAACGACAATCGTCCTCCGTTCTGTTCACACAGCTCCAAACTAGGGTGGTCCATAAAAATGGTCAAAAATTTTTTTTTCAAAAAACTTCAAGTCTCACCCTCTAAATTTGTTGTACCTAACATAAAAACACATCATGTACAATTTCATAAAGCTCTAATAATTTTTACTGGTAGCACACAGCCCTTAAAGATTTTGCTCGCAATAACTTTGTCATATAGTATGGTCATTTCCAGATATTTCCAAATTATTTCTGTCAGTTTAATATTGATATGTCAGGACAGAAATTATGGCAATACATTGGAAAATCAAATCTTTTCATATCCCATAAAATAGTTAACACTAAAACATGAATTGTGAGATGCAGTTCTTCTCGTACATGTATCATGCTCCTACAATACCTACATACTGGGGTAGCGAAGATTTTGTAACAATCAAACATTGCATTTTCATTTTATTGATGAAATACTGTTTCATTATTGATAAATTTAAATAAGTCTATGCTTTATATATTTCCACATATATTTTGATCTAGCTCCAAACAATAATATTCTTTATGCCTTGCAGTACTTAATATTCAAAAATGTATGAATCAGCACAAGAACAATTATACAGCTGTGTAACATAAGAGAACATCCTTTACATGATAATGATATTTAAGTTGCTTGCATCATGACCAAGACTTGCTGCCGTTTCAGTCAGAATATAGGTGGCATTTCTGTCTGTTGTTTTGGTCCTATCCAATGCTGCTGCAAGTCCTGGTTTTACAACAGCTTTAATTTTACTGGCTTTTTGTGGCACTGGCATAACAAATTCTTCATCTGGACTTTCTGTGTTCTCTTCACTCTGGCTGGAGACAGTGTCAGGTAGTGAGACATTAGATGGTCCAGGCTCCTCCAGTTTCTCTTTGTATTTTGCTTCTGCAGCTTTCCTTTTTTCTGCTCTTTGTTCTTTGGCAGTTTGTAGTTTATCTATGCCTGTCATGCATCCTCTACCTTTCTCTCGCTGAGCAAGTAGGAACTGTCTGTCATCTTCAAACTTTATCATTGTTAGGACATCCTGATGTGCCATGTCAAACAAGTCCTCCAAAGATTCACAAAACACTGTTTCATCTTGCTTCTGCTTGTCTGTATTGCGATTCTTGGTCTTTTTCAATGTTTTCCATTTTCCGAACACCTTTTCTAACTTTGTGATCAGATGCTGCTTTGCCCTCAGTGGGATTCTAGCTCTCTCCCTAAAAGGAATTGCCATGTCTATAGAGGTCACAGCAGCATCATGGACAGTTTTCTTCAAATCAGTGTGTTTGAAGAAAAATACCTTGAGTATTTGCCCATTTGAGGGCAATTTGTTTCCCTTTATTTCAGTCGGTGGAACCAATAAGGTATACAAATGTTCTACTTCTAGTAGCTGACATGTTTTACTGAAGTTTTCAGTTAATGGTTAAGCATGTTAAGTCAGCAAGTGTCTCTTTTTACATTTATCTCATGTTAGATTCACCATCACCAAAGATCTGAAAGAAAAGAAGCTGTGAATTGAAGCAAAATTTTCAGCTTGTAGCCTAAAATAACATTTTTGAAAGTATGTTGTTTGTGAGAAATATTTAAACCCAGGTATAGTTTTAAATTGAATATAAAATTATACTTTAGTTACACTCAGGTGGTTAACTTCTATCCTCTTTATAAGTGATGTGATTAGATACTGGATAATGGATAACCTATTGCACGGGCACTCGGGCAGCGATAATTGATATATTTACAACCTTCATCTCTGATGTGCTACCTCTAAATATTAATGTATGACAAAAATATTTGGCAGGCTTTCTTTTTTCCCAAAGCATCATAAAATGAAGGGGTGAGAGTAATGAATTTCCAACTTTTATTTTTTTGAACCACCCTACTCCAAACGCTGCGCGGCTCTCTGCCGAGTCAAGTTAGAATGATAGAATCCAGTTGGAATTAATAACTTCAAAGCGAAACACCATTTTGTTTATTTTTATTTATGTCCAGAGATCAAGGATACAGTGACCAATTTCATATTCATTTACTTTAAGACTCAATGAAATACACAGAAAACCTGTAAAGCCTACTTTTAGTACAAAATTCACAAGAGGTATCAATAAGGGAATCGATAAGGAATCGGATCGATAAGCAGAATCGATCATGGCATCGATATCGATAAAATCTTATCAATACCCATCCCTACTCCCCATGCAGCTGTCATGGAGCAGGTAACTATAGAGACCAAAACCATTTTTTGTATCAGGATGTAATGTCCAACTCTAAAGTTGGACATTTTTAAATGGGCTTCTATGGGAATGTGCTTTGTTTTGGAGCCAACCTCAAGTGGCCAGTCAAGGAACTGCACTTCCTGGTTGAGGTTAAAATACGAGTGCGAGTGTTGCTGCTTGGTCAGAACAACCCATTCTCGTGAAGTACTCGTCTCCCTTGGGTGGAATACGTCCATAACTCATTAACAAGTTTTGCAACGGGGTTGTCCCTCTTCAAGTGTTCACTGGGTTACCAGCCTTTACTGTTCCCTGACCAGGAAAACAAAGTCCAATTTCCTTCCGTCCAGGTCTATCTATGCAGATGTCACAGGATATGGAGGTCTGCCTGGTCCACACTGCTTCGTGCAATGGATCAATCCCACTGGGTGGCTGACAGGTATCACATCCCAGTTCCTCTGTACCAGCCTGAGCAACAGATATGGCTGTCCCCTGCAGACATCCTTCTCAGGACTGACTCCAGGATGCTCGCTCCCCATTACATTGGCCTTTTCCCCATCCAGTCGGTCCTCCATCCCCCCTTCCGTTTACGTTCTATGCAGATCCATTCCATGTTTTGTGCTTGAAGCCAGTCTGAGCTAGCCTGTTGTTCTGTGTGTTGCTTTGGGGTTCATCTTTGTGTAATCATTACAATAACATCATATTTAAATCTGGTGAACTTTGATGCACCAGATCAATCAAAAAAGCAACTTGTTTTGCCTATATAATCTGGCTGGTTAGAGGATGCTCGATTTATGATGGATTTGAAGCAAGTGTAAGTGAAAACCACAAATGTAAACTGTTAGTTTCGGATTATTTCACAACAGTTACATTCTAAAACACAAAATAAGTCACACTGCCACACAAGTGAGTAGAAAGGATTTTTGTATGAATTTAGTCAGAAAAGAAAGAGCAAGGGAGATGGTCGAGCATGGTGGACGTAGTGAATGGGCTCCATGATGCCTGTTGCACACTGAAGGAATTGTGTATGTGTGGGGCTCAAGTGACTGAATGTGTGTATTTAAACTGCCAGTATTTATGCTGCAGCTTTTGTTTACCCTCATTCCAAAGGAAGAAACAGAGCACAATGAAAACCACTGCCCTTCACCTTATCGACTAATATAATTGCAGCCTACACTGGGTTTCTACTATGACTATACTATGAACTGACATGGACACTGAATGATGTTCTCTTAGCAGAAGCAGTCTCAGTATATTTTGCAGCAGAACTGAAATAACTCTCTTCTAAATGTCATCCATCCTCATCGCTACGTGCAATTCATACATGTATGGGTTCACGGTTTGAAAACAAAAATAATGCTGTGGGGCCTCAGCTACTTCCTTCCTAGTTTGGAAACTATAAAAATTCATCCCTTTGATTCTTTCTGCTGACACAAGCTTGAATGCATCTCGTGAATGTTTCTACAAAGGTATCATAATCAGTATACCCCAATTTTGCCACACTGTCAAGGACTTTTTTCAGGTGGGGCATTACAACAGGTGTTTGTGATGTCTGCAGTCATTTCAGCCATAAACATTTCTAATAGCTTCTCTCACAACATCCTCTCTGAATGGAAGCTTTGCATACTGCAATCTGTGTAATGTCTGGTCATTTTTATAAATTATTCACAGGGTTTTGAAAACAAAATGACAAAAGAAGTTACATTTACAACTGAAACGTGTTAAACTGATTTAACATTTGTTTAACCCTCTGGAGTTGTTTGATGCAGAGACGTGTCAAAGTCACATGACCAAATTAAGCGGTTCTCCCATCAAATCCCCCTCACTCTGAGTTTATGTTTGAATGTGTGTTGAAAGTGCAGACTTCAAACCATTATAGAAAAATATAAATGCAACACTTTTTTTTTTTTTTTGCTCCCATTTTTCATGAGCTGAACTCAAAGATCTAAAACATTTTCTATATACACAAAAGACCTATTTCCCTTAAATATTGTTCACAAATCTGTCTAAATCTGTGTTAGTGAGCACTTCTTTGCCGAGATAATCCATCCCACCTCACGGGTGTGGCATATCAAGACGCTGATTAGACAGCATGATTATTGCATAGGTGTGCCTTAGGCTGGCCACAATAAAAGGCCACTCTGAAATGTGTGTGTGTGTGTGTGGGGGGGGGGGGGGGGGTTGGGTTCAGAAAACCAGTCAGTTTCTGGTGTGGCGACCATTTGCCTCACGCAGTGCAACACGTCTACTTCACATAGAGTTGTTCAGGTAGTTGACTGTGGTCTGTGGAATGTTGGTCCACTCCTCTTCAATGGCTGTGCAACTGGAACACGCTGATCCAGAGCATCCCAAACATGCTCAATGGGTGACATGTTTGTTGAGCATGCTGGCCATGCAAGAACTGGGATTTTTTCAGCTTCAAGGAATTGTGTACAGATCCTTGCAACATGGGGCTGCGCATTATCGTGCTGCAACATGAGGTGATGGTCGTGGATGAATGGCACAACAATGGGCCTCAGCATCTCATCATAGTATCTCTGTGCATTCAAAATGCCATCAATAAAATGCACCTGTGTTCGCTGCCCATGTAATCATAAAACGTCTAAGATACTATGTGACCCGATACGCCTTTACAGCAGCGTGACGTCAACCTCGCAATGTGGGATTTTCACGCACACGCTCTGTAATTTCTGGACTATAAGCCACTACTTTTTTCCATATGGCTTGACGTTTTGAAACGATGCGGCTAATTTCTGGATTTTTACAGGCTTTCATGTAATTTACTCATAAGTCGAAACATGTCCGTCAATGCTGTCCAATAACTGGCTGACAGCCGCGGTGCTCATGCGAAGAAAATTCACACAGAGTAAATATCCAGAGTAAAATGATCCACATAAAGCATCCTGAGTTTGGAAAACATCTGAAAATACTTTAATTCCTCGTGTGGCTGAAAAAAGTTCCTCCGTGATACCGCACTTTACGCAACAGTTCCTTCATCAGAACTCAGATCAGGGTTTCAGCGGTGGAGGTCGTCCATCAGGTTGGTGAGTTTCAGCCCTTGGTGTAGGTGTTCAGGCTGATGGGAGACCAGCTCGGTCCGCTACAGGTGTAATCTGTTTGTGGAATCTCTGTGGTGTGGCTGAAAGGAGCTTTTCTCTCATGATTGGGGACCTTTCCTCATCAACTGCTCCTCTGTGCTGTGGAGTGCTGCAGGGATCTGTCCTTGGGCCGATTCTATTTTCTTTGTACATTCTGCCATTGGGGTCAATTATAACCCAGCACAACCTGTCCTTTCATTGTTATGCAGATGATCTGCAAATCTATCTGCCTGTGAGGACTAATGGGAGTGATGCTTTGTCATCATTATTTAATTGTATTCGTGATGTAAAGCAGTGGCTGTCCCAAAACTTCCTTTACCTGAATGATGGTAAAACTGAGATCATGGTGTTTGAGCGCTCTGGCATACCAAATGTGGTAACACCAGATTTTGGTGCTTTGGCTAACTATGTAAAACCAGCTGTCAAGAATTTGGGAGTGATATTTGACAGCTGTTTGAGGTTCGATCAATAGATAAATTCTGTTGTCAAAGCTAGTTTTTTCCAACTTCGCCTTTTGACTAAAATAAAGCACTTTCTCAGTAGACGTGATCTTGAGACGGCCATTCATGCTTTCATCAGCTCCAGACTTGATTATTGTAATGCACTTTATTCGGGCATTAATCAGTTGTCTCTTGCACGTCTCCAGTTGGTGCAGAATGCTGCTGCTCGTCTTCTGACAAACACTTTTAGACGTGAGCATATTACGCCTGTCCTGTACTCACTCCACTGGCTTCCAGTTTGTTTTAGAATTGATTTTAAAATTTTAATGTTTGTTTTTAAAGCTATTTATGGCCTTGCACCTCCCTACTTGTCTGAAATTTTAACTTTGCGCACCTACAGTACTGGCTTCCAGTTCGTTTTAGAATTGATTTTAAAATTTTAATGTTTGTTTTTAAAGCTATTTATGGCCTTGCACCTCCCTACTTGTCTGAAATTTTAACTTTGCGCACCTACAGTAGGACATTAAGGGCATCTGGCCAGCTTTACTTAGATGTTCCAAGGTCAAGATATAAACGCTGGGGTGATCATGCTTTCGCGGTAGCTGGCCTGAGACTGTGGAATGAGCTACCTCTTGAGTTACGTACTATTCCTGACCTAGCACTTTTTAAATCTAAGTTAAAGACTTATTTATTTAAACTGGCTTTTAACACTTAGCGGGGAGGTGACATGTTCTGTTATTTTTATGTTCTTTTTTTATGTGTTGTTTTAAAATTTTATTTTATATGTGTTTTATTTTTGTAAATTTGTGTTTTTAATGTTAAGCACTTTGGACACCAGTCGGTGCTGTAAAGCGCTTTATAAATAAATGTTGATTGATTGATTGATTGGTGCTGCGTTCAGAACATCAACTCGCCTCCATGAGCTGCACTTTGGGCCAGAAGTTTACAGAGTCACTGCTCCTCATTAACGGCTCAATTACTACAGACAACGAGCTATTCTGTCTGAATGCAAGGAAACTATCCCATGATCCACAAAGAAAAAATAAAACAATGTTAAAATTACTCCGTTTTGCCTCTGTGTGTTGCAGCGATCTGCACCACATCGTGTGTGCACATGTGCGCGCACATCGTGCTCCTCCAATATTACATGTTCCACCTTTGGACAAAAAAAATTACGGTTTATATTTGTGTGTGTTACTGGTAAGGATTTAATTAAAAGTTTAAAAAAATAGTGTGGAGAGTGAACGGCTGTTTAGCTCAGTGTCACAGTGTCATATGTAAGACAAATTTCGGATCTCTGATCTGACAATAAAGTATTATCTTATTATCTTATGCCAAACATTGTAGATAAAACAGAAACACGCTTACAGCTGATAACACAGAGAAGCTTCTTTTCATCAAAATGAATCTGCCCCTCACATTTTCAAAAAAGGTCTTTAGTCAGTTAGTTATGGACAGTTTCAGTTCTGTTTCTGGTGTTGTATATTTTGTAGTGCTGAAGTCCACAGGTTACATTTCAGTGAGATGTCTGGCAGTGTCATGTTTGTTAAGAAATACACGGTTAATGTTGAAGCCCCCATCACACATAGCAAGAATGTGCAGGAACCAGACCAAAACGGAAAATATTACCATCATCGGACGCAGTTGTGAGGGAAAGAGGCGTGATCAGCAGTGTCAGAATGCCTCCAGATTACCTCATCCACACCTGCACACTGGCATCTAAAGCGCATGTAGACAACAATTTAGACGACACAGAGTGCTGACAGACGGCCATAAAAGGTGCTGAAGACTACCCGATGCCCAGAAGTCTGGATGGCAAACACTGGACCGGAGTGGGAGGCAGTGTTGTATTCCTCATGCGCATGAGTGTGCGAGTGCACACGCGTGGGGCTGTGTGTGTGTAGTGTGTGTGTTCATAAGGGCTGTGTGAGCCACTAAGCACACATGCGGGATGCACGTGGGCCCCGCACACGTGCGTATATGGGTGCACATGCGCCACTGGACACCATATGCCAGACGCAGCCTTTCCAGCGAACTTTAATTTCTTATTTCTTTTTTGCTCACTTCAGGAGCACAACGCAAGTCTGTACACCGTGATGTTGGTTGGATTATCACATGGGATTTAATTTTTGCATGGTAATTTGTAGCACACAGCAGCCTGGTGAGAGGCCTTTCACTACAGGTTGTGGTTTGGTTCCTGTGTGCTCTGCGCTGTCCTGGTTCCATGCTGGAGGTGAGTTTCATGTTTAATAACATTGTCATGGCCTGGGATACAGTTCCACGTCACACCTCCTACAGAGTTTAGATGATGATCCGGTAATAATATGCATATAACATCGGTGAGATCCGTTCAGCTGACGTGTGCTATGATGCATTACTGTACATGAGACCACGGAGAGGCGTAGCGGCACACGGTAGTTTCGGTTTGAATGTGCCCTGTTCACATTCACTGTAAATGATGAATGTGTGCCACATACATTATTACAGATCAACATTTTCTTTGCCCTCCCTGGCCGGGTCCAGAGGAGGTGGACATCCCACAACATGCCGGCAGGCTGTGCTCTGACCGATCGTTCTCAGAGCTCAATCAACCGCGATCAGATCGTTTCAGATGCTGTTTTGATGCCGTCAGAATATGTAGACTGCGATCAGATGATGCAAAAACTGCATATAGACCACCGTCAGATGTGCATTCCATCTCAATGGTGCCAAGAGTATTTTGAACATGTGCAACACACTCAGCACAGCCGAGCGAATGGGACCAAATATGTAGATGCTCACAAGTCAATGTTTCCCAGTTGTGGCCGGATGTGTCATTCTGATGCAATTTGGACTCAACTGGTGTGTGTGTGTGATGGGGTATTAAGGACAATTTGTTGTAGTTAAAAGTGACGTTACGTACATGATTTAAGTGAAATGTTTGTATATTAAAAAAAAAAGCTAATGATATTGATAGCAGTTACAGTAAAAGGAACAATTGATGAATAAAAACAGGGTTTCAAAGTTATCATAAAACTGTAATGATATCATGAAGTATTCATATGTACGTACTCCTACTTGTACTCGTAGTCTGGAAAAAAGTGGTATCAGTGCATCCCTACAAAAAAAAACCTGAAGCATTTCTTGCATTTTAATGTAAATAATTGACTATAACTTTGTTGTTTGCTACATTTGTACATGTTTTTGAAATGTATAATTTATATTTGCATTCTAAGTTATAAAAATGGTTTATTAAACATGTTTGTGGTTTTCACAGTAAAAAAAAAAAACTAAACTTTTTTTTTTTATTTTATGTTTTTGTGTAAATTTAGGTTCATTGTGTTAATACAGTATGTCAGAATGAAAGAAAAACTGAAGTCACACAGATGAGGTTGTGCTGACAAAAATGACACCAAACAATACAAAGTAAACAGTTTTTAAGGTAAATTAAATTATGAAGGTAAAACGAAAAGCATTCAAAAACAGCCAATTATATCCTGGACCCAAGAGGATTAAAGACAAATGCACAGCACCCCATGTGCATCAAGTCTGATGAAAACAGAAATGTCTTGATGGGTGACAAGAATTTATGCATATGAATCCAGGATGTCTAAAAAGAACAGTTTTTTTCTAATAATAGATCCTACATGACCCTATCATTGTCACACTATAGTACTGTAAGATTAGAGAGGATGTGCAAAGGTGATTTGTTAAGATGCGCGAATCACACTCAACACATAAGCACGCTCACGCCTGCAGGCATAAAGACGCATACACAACAGCCTGAACTGCGTTGTTCAGTTTCACAATATCTATAAAATAGATGATTTAATGATTTTGAAAATGAAATAAAAAATGTGTCAGTTGTGGGAACAGATTAGTTAAGCGTTCATCCTTAATGTTTACAGATAAAGAAGACAGCCTGTAATTGGTTGCAACTGGGTTATCCTGATCAAAGATGTATTGTGCAATCCTGGACTGAAATAACGGTATAAAATGACACTTAAATTGATGCTTTATTTAAGCATTTAGTCACTTTAGAGCTACTTGATGAAACAAGGACAAGACAGTAAGACACACAACTAATTTCAGAATAGATAACTACAAGATGTTTGCAAGAAAAACCTAATAATATAGACTGTGACACAGACAGCATGCACACTTGCAAGCTGGGAGGATAATAGTACAAATTACAACTCCTACAGAGCCCACAATTTCCATAAACAGCTGTCCATCACTCATAATAGGGACTGAGGGAACTTTGGTACGCAGCTTACATTAAAAATTTTCAGTACTCTACTGATCCTTCTAATCCACGTGTAAAATTATATAATGCTCTGTGTGTTGACTCACTGCGTAGCACATCTTCCATCTGGAAACTTTGACAGAACTCTGCTGCGATCATAGCTGCTACTTGAGTAAAATCAGAGCTATGTCAGGAATGGTTATCTGACAGCAGGTCTGAAGAGGTTTCTTCTCCTTCAGGTCCGTGCTGATCTACACATTTGGTACAAACAGCAGCTGCAGCACGTTATGCCAAAAGCTGACGCCCCCTGGCACAAGACCTGAACTATTTCCCCGCTCAGTCAAGCAACCCGAACTTCAAAAACCATCCCAGGAACTTGGTCAAAATGCGAACTGTAAACCAAACTAAGGTGGTCTTCAGACTTTACCGAAATAAATATCTCCTATATCGTAACATCCTCTCTTAGTTACAAACATAAGTACCATTTTGTGACATCATACACTATTTGCTCTGGACAACATGGAATGGATGGTGCTGAAGGATGAGGAAAGAGTTAAACTCCACCTGCCTCTGTCTCTCAAAGAGCGCATTGCAGCCGTGACAGGCTGTCCGGTCATTGTGTACTGAGGACTTAGTGGGATGGTCATGGTCCGAATACCTAGAGGGTTATGCTGGTCGAGGCATCTTACAAACCCTCTCCAGCCTTATAAGGCCTCTCAGGGTACTGGGGAAAACAGATGCACCTGTCAATAAGGGGAAGAAAGCCAGAGCAGGGGAGCTACATAGACATGACAAGTTTGAAGGAAAACCTGCAGTCGGTTCATTTATCTGCCAAAGTCTGTTGGAGTGCTAACCGCTCGTCTGATTGCCAGCACAAACAGTGCAAAGCGTGACTGCTGCTGAGCAGTTTCCCAACTCTCAGACATGCATTTAACAAGCATATCATACACTTCCTCTGCTCAGAGGAGTAACAAATGTATTCCTTTATCATGCAGTGACAATACAGCAAAAGCAGTACCATTCAGTGATAGTGTCAACTGTCGAGGACCAATCATAGATGGATACGTAACTATCCAGCTCGCATGCTAAGCAGGAGGCTTATTGGGCAGAGCTACAGAGAGCTAATTAATCTCTCCGGGAGGACTTACCCGCTGGGCTGGAGCCCGCACCACTTGGCACTGTAAGGTCTGTGGTATCCAGTATGCCACCTAATGAGATGCACAGAGTGATAAGATTAACCATCTGCATCTCTCTGCAAACCAGCAGAGCATTTGATGGAGATGCCAGACCAGACATGAAGATGTCGTGCAGAGCTGCTTTCACTGCCCCAAAAAAAAAAAAAAAAAAAAAAAAAAAAGGGTTACATGTTCTCCCATCAGTGTTGTCATGGTAGGAAAAATGCCTTCCTATTTTGAAAGATTCAGTGTAGGTATGGTGTCATAGTAATCACCAGTGTGACAGTGCAAAACGACACGAACTGCGCAATACCGTCAGCACCCTGATAAGTCAGTTTTTCCTTGATAGTATCAGGTGCCAATGGAAAAAGAACCTCCGCCAAGCCACATATTTTTTTATGACACCAAAAAAAATTAATGGCAACAAAACAATGTCAAATAGCCATTAATTTGGAAATCAATAATTATTTCAGTACATCTGCATTCCTTCAGAAGAACATCATATATGTGGCTCATTCTTAGAATAATCAATGGAATTTCTAGCAAATCCATATGTGGCTCATTATTCATGGCTTTATTATTCGGTCTGACCAGGGCTTAACATGTTACTTATAATACACAGCCACAGATTTGTTGAAGATAAAACTGGAGGAGGTGATGGTCTAGTGGTTAAGGTGTTGGGTTTGAGACCAGAAGATCCTCGGTTCAAATCCCAGCCTAACTGGAAAATCACTAAGGGTCCTTAGTGATTAGCGTGTAGTGGGTGCCTTGTATGGCAGCACCCTCACATCGGGGTGAATGTGAGGCATTATTTGTAAAGCACTTTGAGCATCTGATGCAGATGGAAAAGTGCTATGTAAATGCAGTCCATTTACCATTTAAAAGTATAAAAATATTTGATTTAGGAAGTTTTCATCCAGATTTTAACTTTGCAGGAACAGATGAGGGAAGGTGATGGTCTAATAGTTAAGGGGTGGGCATAAGACCAGAGAATCCTTGGTTCAAACCCCTGCCAGACCTGAAAATCACTAAAGGCCTTTTGGCAAGGTCTTTAATCCCCTAGTTGTGTAGTCAGCACCTTGCATGGCAGCAGCCTGACATCAGTGTGTATGAATGGGTGAATGTGAGGCATCATTGTAAAGTATTTTGAGCTTCAGATTCAGATGGAAAAGTGCTATACAAATGCAGTCCATTTACCAGATGTGAAAAAAGAAAATGGTCCAGGTTAAAATCTTACTCAGATAAGCTGCAAAACATGTTTTTCATCTACCATTTACATTTTCATGTGTTTGAGGTTTAATATTTAACATCTCTAAACTCCCACAATTCTATGAGTGTTTTTACAAACATTCTCCTGCTTTAAACACCATTAGGCCTGGCACAGCTTGTTTGAGACCTCTGTGATCTATGTAACAGAAATAAACCCGCCACCGTCACAGTCGACAAAGTGAAAATATGGGGTGGTATTAATTTTAGGGCATATAACCCACCCCTAATTCCAAGACAAACTGTCTTCAGTATGGTGAGTGGTTTGTAATGTTCATAACATAGGACTTATTTTGCATTCCACGATTATATGTGAACTTGTATGATAAAACTATTAATTGTCTTGGACATTAATTGGGGGAAAAGCTTCACCACCGTGGAGACGTTTTTAAAATATACATTGAAACAAAAGCACACAGTAGCAGCATGCCACATGATTTTGGTAACATTTATCCTTCAGATTAAAAATATAATAATTCCATATGAGTCTTTATAAAAGAACAAAGAATGAGGAAACACTATAACAAATAGCCATTACGTAAATTCTCTGACAGTGGCTCAATGCCAGACAGCCCTAACAGATACAGTTACCCTACACAACTTGTAATTTTAGCTCTTAGAAGCCATCTGGACTGGTTATTGCTATGCTCTAGAGTGTAGACTGACATCAATTGTCCTACCATACATAAGCAATAAAAGTTTTGATGATTACTTCAGTCTGTGTAAGGAAACAAAGAAGTCAGCTATTAGGTGTTTATGGCACACAATTTTGTGAATTTGCGGCCCCTTACACATCCAGACTTCTACAGTGTGGTCTGACCCATCCTGACTTTGCCACTTTGAAGTACTGTACCAAACAGTTTTCCACTAACCTGCAGTGCCTGCACTGGCTGGCCTCTGTGGACCTCCGCTAGAGCCCACATTCCTGTGCAGAGAGGCTTGTGGAGGAGACAGCATCCCGCTGTCACTGAGAGAGGCTGTGGCTGCTGCCAAGGACTGGCTGCCGAGAGTCACTCCTGGCTGGTACATGGCGTTAGGGTTGGATACGGGCACTGCCACATGCATGGAGAAGTTCTGCTGAGGCAGTGCTGTAGACTACAAGATGCAAACAAAAACATAAGCACAAAAACACACAAAATCAAAGTCTTGTTGATGAGAGTGGTCAGTGGTTATCATGGTATCATTAATAGAGAGCTCCCCACCAAGGGTTAACATCAAAAACCTATTAGATTCACAACACTGTCAAACAGCCTGGACACAGAACAGAGCTGCAAAGATGAAATCAAATATGACTGTACACTTAAAGGGGTCATATTGTGCAAATTCTCACTGGCTTAAAAGTTACACTTTTGATAGTAATAAAATATTAATGTTCTGATTTATTAAAGGTTTGCTTGTCTGAAAACATTTTTAAACACCACTGCAGTTGCAAATAAATGAATTTAAAAATAAAAAAAAAATTGCATGATGATTTACTGATGGTGTGCACTGAGGATTGAGTCTTTCCAATGCACAAAATAGGGCGTACAGCTCATTTAGCATGTTTGCCTTGAATATGCCTTTTGTAATATTGTGGGGGTTGAGCACGCAAATAGGTGAAGTTTACACACATTTATCCAGATTAAAAGCAAATTCCAGGGGCTGAAACTGCATCTGCAATTTCCTGGATCGGAAAATTTGGTGCTAATTCATATAGTGTTACGCAATGAATGCAGACACACATTCCCCTTGAGCTGTTTGGGTATGATTTTCTTTATTTAAATTCAATAATCTTTAACACTGAAAACAGCATGACTTAACATTACTTTATGATGGCCTATTCTTAACAAAACAAAACATCCACACCCTTATTATTATTCTCATTCCCTTTCACGTCCATGTTCATATGTTTCACCTCAGGGAGCTGAGGTGGATCGCTCCTGCTCCCACTTTGACACTTTGTGTACATTATTGCTTCCTCAGCAGAAACCATTTCACTTCTGAGTTTTCCATCTAAATAGTAATGCACCAAATGCTGGCACAGTTGTGTCTTAAACAGAATGACAAAAGACAATCCTGTTTATTTTGTGTTATACCCACAATGCACCCCTGACAAAGTGACTATATACAACTCCTTTGCACCCTGCGCCTGACTTTGCACTCAGTTTACGCAACTTGCAAACAGCAAAGTAGAGCAATTCAACATGCTCAAACTGTACTTGCACTATGCACTTTAAGATGTGCATCACAATTTGTCAAAATAGGGCTCATTTTAAAATAATCTCTGAAACATTTGACTGAGATTTAATACTGTAGTTGTTGTGGTGTGGTGACATCCATTAGTGTAACATGACCCCTTTGTAGTTTTATTTATATCAAAATGTATTTTCAGAAACATTTCTACCTGAGATCAAAAGGCTAGTAGTTAAAATCATACCAACAGTGAACAAAGATAACACTCATTAACAATATGCATCCAGAATTCACATGTATCCCTGCAGCTACAGCAACACAGGCAAAACACAGAAAACACAAAATAACAATAATAAAACACATGCAATCAGGTGATCACTTTGGCTTTGCAGCAGTCAGCACTAGAGATGTACTTTTGCCTTTTGGAAAGGGGGGAAAAACAGTTTTAATGAGATTCACAGCACAGGGAAGGAGAAGTGAGCATTCAGAGCTACACAAACTGTGACCTGCTCGTATTTGCCAACAAAGTGCTGACTGTGCAAAAAGTGTAAGTAAGAATGACAGGTGGCAGTGAGAACATTTCATCATAGCATTAACCAGTGAGCCAGCTGGGTGTTATCATTAGTTTGTTAATGGCACAGTGATGCTCTTCATGTCAGGAACATAGAGAAAACTGCTGCTTAGTACGCACTAGGTTCTTGCACAATCCTAGTATTGTCACACATGATAAGATCACAAAGCTACATGCTTTTTTAAACAATGTAAAAGGTGAGCCAGAAAATAATAAAGGAGGGGGATGAATAATGTTGTCTCAATAGATTGTGGGAACATATTAGGACTAGAACTGTTTATAAGCAGAAGAATGAGGAGACTAAAAGAGATGTGAATGGAGAAACACTAAACGCTCCATTATAAAGGAACGTTGAATTAAATCTGGTGGAAAATCTGGTTTTGGGGAGAAAAATCAAAATCTACTTCTGTATAAGACAAAGTACAAATCTTAATGATAAACTCACAATAAACTCAAGTGACATTTGCATCTGTAAATAAACTGTGATCTCATCATTGCGTTCCAAAATATCAAACAGAATCAAATGCTGATCCAGTGAAAGGGGCATTAATTGTTAAAGCTACAGTACTTCTGTAAGAAGAGGTTCTTTGGGGCAGGAACACAAAAGAAGAAAAAGTTAAATGAACAAAAGAGTGAAAATCCTTTGTGCCACATAGCCAAGCAAAAACATTGCATGTACAGTACTTACGATTTTATGATTTCTCATCATATTATCAAACTCCTCATTAATTTTTTTATACTTTTCTTCTGTGTGAGGAGTGAGGACATATGAGGCATCAGGGTCCGGGCTATCACAACCTCTGTGTTCTTTCTTGTTAAGCGCCTGTAGTGAACATCAACATAAAGACAGTAATCAACACAAAACAGCAGGAGACTAGAAAAGTACTTACACCACAGCGCTTGTACATTAAATCACTCTCTTCGTTTAGTTTGCCGAAATGGTCATCCACGAGGGGGCTGTGCCCATAACAGTCATCAGGATCAGGACTAGCACAGTCATTATGGCCTTTGTTTCTCAATTTCTGAAATGAAATTGCAAAGTTGAAAAGAAACAGTTTGCAACATGTGGCATGATGTGATGGTTTTAGCTCATTACCTAGAATCATGTTTGTTTGCTTTTTGTTTTAGTTTTTTTTTTTTTTTTTTTTGTCAAATCTGAAAAATATGAAGTCATCTTATTCCCTAATCTGTTGCTGTTGCCATTTATTTAACCAGGTTTAAAAGACTCATTGTGATTAAAAATCTCTTTTCCAAGAGTGCCCTGGTCAAGACAGCAGCACAAATAACAGTTTCAAACACAATCAAACATAAAACATGACATAAATTAAAACGTAATTATAAAAATCTGAAAACATTCATCAATTCATGAAACATCTACAATCAAATGTAGCTGTTTCCAAATCATTTAAAATCACTTTAAAAGTGTCTGATGAGACCAGTTGCCTAAGATCCAAGTGATTCTGCAACTGATTCCAAGCACAGGGAGCAGCATATTTAAATGCCCTTTCCCCCAGCTCAGTATGAACCTCAGGGACCTTAAAAAGGAATAAATCTTCAGAATGAAGAGAATAACGTCCTATATTCGTGTGCTGTAAATACGTCCATAGGTGAGAAAGATGGAGTCCAAGAACTGCCTTATAAATAAGTACGTGCCAATGTTTAAGTGTAAGGGAGGACAGGGTGGATCAACCCCCTGCTCATATTTGTGATTAACAGTGTTACGCACGTTACTTTAAAAAAGTAATGACTTATAGTTACGAGTTACTTCTCCCAAAAGTAACTGAATTACAGCATTATAAAAGTAACTAGTTACGAGGGTAAAGCAACAATTTTGTTACTTTTTAAAAAAAATATGTCAATGAATTTGCCCCCCCCCCCCCCCCCCCCATGGAACTTTAAATTAAATTGCATGTTCAATTATTTCTAATAAAACTAAATATTATTTTTTAATGAATTAAATGGACACTTAACAAAATAAATTATTAACCAAAAACATTGCACATGAATCTACCCCATTTTAATGTTGCTGTGGGACAGTGTAAGACAAGACACATATCAAACTGAACATATTATTGTAGATATGATCATTTCTATGTTTATACAGTCTAACAATCAAACACAATAGATATTCTAGAAATGTTTTATATTTATTGCACCTCAACAGGCCACAACTGGTCATCAAATAAATCTAAAATTAAATTATGCTCATTCACATGTACATTCTTGCTTTGTATCTCTGTGAGGGAAAAGTAATGTCTGTAGCTCCAGTTTAAAAATGCTAATGCTGTGTGTATCTGTGTCGGTTGTGTGCATTTGGATTTGTGCGTGAACTTACTCTTCCTTAGCCAATCACTGTCACTTATACGGTTTTCCCTCCACCACCACCCCCCCCCCCCGCCAAAAAAAAAGAAAGAAATGATAACGGCATCATAACAATGGAAACAGTAATTAGATAGACTACCAGTTACTGAAAAAAATAACGCAGATAATAACGGTATTTATTTTAAAAGCGTTATTCCCAACAGTGATGATAAATCTCACAGCTCCATGATAGACTGAATACAGCATGTGTAGAAACTGTTAAGATAAATATATATATATATATATATATATATATATATATATATATATACATACATACATACATACATATAATACACACACACATATACGAGGTCTGTTTTGAATATTATTTTTATTTTATTATTATTATTATTTTTATATTTGAATCACGTGTGATTGCATCAGCCAAGCTTGAACCTTCGTGCGCATACGTGAGTTTTTTCACGCCTGTCGGTTGCGTCATTCGCCTGTGAGTAGGCTTTGTGTGAGCAGTGGTCCACCCCTCTCGTCGGATTTTTACTGCAAATAAAATGTCTGAACAATTTGGAGCTTTGCTGCATCAAATTTTTCCAGAAACTGTGAGAAACCTCCAGGTGGACACCATTCGGAAAATTCAGATGGCTTTCAGGGACGATTTTATGGGGATTACACAGATTAAGGAGTGCTCCAGCCAGTTTAAAGACCGCCCACAGCGGCTGAGAGCGCGGCGCACTCTGAGCGCCGATCTACAGGCTGAAACCTCGCTGAAACAACCAGATCATTTCCAAATTGAAGGCTTTGTTGATCTGGGACGTCGTCTGACTTCCACAGAAATGGCAGAAGGCGTGGATTTTGACCAACTGTGTCAATTCCCGCAGATGGTTGTCAGAACGTTTTGGAACTGAAATCCAACACTTTTCGGATGTGCGCCAGTTCATATTTCTGACGCCATTCTGCGTGATTCTGGCTAAGTGCGATGATCAGCAGTAACAACAAAAAGGAGGAAAGTTTTGAAGAGAAGGTGGATGACAATGTCAGCATTTACTGACATCTACATGTGGAAGCTGAATGGATAAAGAACTGGCCAGTGGCGGAAGACATCAAACACAATACACTTCTCACTTATGGTACCAGCAACAAAACTAAACTAACCAACTAATTGACTAAACCAAATGAACTACAAAAACACAATAATTCAATAACACTAATAACACTGTTAAACTAACGTGAACCACAATAATAATGTTTAAAACCCCAAACTGCATGATGCATTGCAGCACAACATTGACTGTTTACTGGTTAGCTATAATTGCTAATTTCTCCAAAAAATATTTGTCCTATCAGCTTTCCATATTTCCAGCATTCAACCTTGACCCAAAACACATAAGCATGCCAAACGGCAAATGTCAGCACTCCCCGGTTTTTGTGTGATTGAAGCCACACACATGCACGCATGCATACACGCACACAGAGGCCACTTGGCTATTATAATATAGATGCAAAATCTGATGCGATATTAACAGACAGAGGCACTTGGTAAAAGCTAAATGCGGTCACTCCATTAGTTCATATTACCATGTTAATGAACAACAATTATTGTGTGTTAATAAACAATTTGGCATCCAGTGCCAAATCAACGTGTGGATTCATATTGGATCTGCTCTGGCAATCCAGAAGAAAAAGGGAGAAGCCGAAAGGATGTCAAAAACAATAGGTGGTCTGTTGAATTACAATACTATAATTTTATCCTGTGAAATACAGAAAAGGAATACAGAAAAACTCCTGGCAAGGCAACAAAGTTGCTGTAAATGTACAGTCAATTAAAAATTACAGCATTTTACTGAAAAAATAAATAAATAAAAAAATCACAATAGCCCACAGTATAAATACAGTACTGTACTGCATTAAATTTACAACAATATTCTTGTATATTTCCTCCTATAAATTTACTGTATCTAATTAATACATGTAAGGTAAGGTGTGTCTGAATGTGACATGTTAAAAATAACAAAAATATACTGCACTCAAGGTTTTTGGTGGTCTATGTTTCAATAGTTTCTGCCATCTTGTGATAGCAATGCTATAATGTTGTGGTTGAACACATCTGATGCTGCATTCAGAACCCTCGGAAGCTCAGAGAGACCCAACATATAAAATCCCTACTTCTGGAAAAAGTGTGTTCATGAGATTACCTCAGGGACAACTACTCAGCCTATCACAGTAGAGCTAATATTGTCTTTTGGCTAAATGATTGCCGATGTGTGGTCCTACCAGTGGTGGGCACAGCTAACTAAAAAGTTAGCTTTGATAACCATTCATCAGATAACTAAAAAGTTATCTTTAATGATGATAAACTGCTAAAAAAAAAATCTTTATTACAGATAACTGATAACTATTAGTATTAGTATTGATTCAGATGCAGCCACATCAGATTACACAGGCAGCTTCTGATAAACCAGTTTCACTTTAAGCGCTGCAGGGGCTGCTGGGTAAATTCAATGATCACAAACACACAAGAATGCAGGAAAAATTAATGAATAAAAAAATAAAACCCCAAACACTGTCATCATCTTTCAAAAGCAGTAAAACACAGTATTAGAAGTCACAGTTTATCTCTGTATTACAACCCCTGGCAAAAATTATGGAATCACCGGCCTCGGAGGATGTTCATTCAGTTGTTTAATTTTGTAGAAAAAAAAGCAGATCAGAGACATGACACAAAACTAAAGTCATTTCAAATGGTAACTTTCTGGCTTTAAGAAACACTATAAGAAATCAAGAAAAAAGATTGTGGCAGTCAGTAACGGTTACTTTTTTAGACCAAGCAGAGGAAAAAAATACGGAATCACTCAATTCTGAGGAAAAAATTATGGAATCACCCTGTAAATTTTCATCCCCAAAACTAACACCTGCATCATATCAGATCTGCTCGTTAGTCTGCATCTAAAAAGGAGTGAACACACCTTGGAGAGCTGTTGCACCAAGTGGACTGACATGAATCATGGCTCCAACACGAGAGATGTCAATTGAAACAAAGGAGAGGATTATCAAACTCTTAAAAGAGAGTAAATCATCACGCAATGTTGCAAAAGATGTTGGTTGTTCACAGTCAGCTATGTCTAAACTCTGGACCAAATACAAACAACATGGGAACGTTGTTAAAGGCAAACATACTGGTAGACCAAGGAAGACAAAGCGTCAAGACAGAAAACTTAAAGCAATATGTCTCAAAAATTGAAAAATGTACACAAAACAAATGAGGAACAAATGGGAGGAAACTGGAGTGAACGTCTGTGACCGAACTGTAAGAAACCGCCTAAAGGAAATGGGATTTACATACAGAAAAGCTAAACGAAAGGCATCATTAACACCTAAACAGAAAAAAACAAGGTTACAATGGGCTAAGGAAAAGCAATCGTGGACTGTGGATGACTGGATGAAAGTCATATTCAGTGATGAATCTCGAATCTGCATTGGGCAAGGTGATGATGCTGGAACTTTTGTTTGGTGCCTTTCCAATGAGATTTATAAAGATGACTGCCTGAAGAGAACATGTAAATTTCCACAGTCATTGATGATATGGGGCTGCATGTCAGGTAAAGGCACTGGTGAGATGGCTGTCATTACATCATCAATAAATGCACAAGTTTATGTTGATATTTTGGACAATTGAAAGGATGTTTGGGGATGATGAAATCATTTTTCAAGATGATAATGCATCTTGTCATAGAGCAAAAACTGCAAAAACATTCCTTGCAAAAAGACACATAGGGTCAATGTCATGGCATAGGGTCAATGTCAATGAGCAGATCTGATTTGATGCAGGTGTTAATTTGGGGGATGAAAATTTACAGGGTGATTCCATAATTTTTCCTCAGAATTGAGTGATTCCATATTTTTTTTCCTCTGCTTGGTCTAAAAAAAGTAACCGTTACTGACTGCCACAATCTTTTTTTCTTGATTTCTTATAGTGTTTCTTAAAGCCAGAAAGTTGCCATTTGAAATGACTTTAGTTTTGTGTCATGTCTGTGATCTGCTTTTTTTCTACAAAATTAAACAACTGAATGAACATCCTCTGAGGCCGGTGATTCCATAATTTTTGCCAGGGGTTGTATATACACTGTCATTTACAAGCTAAAAGCTGCTGCTTTTTTCACACCCTTTCACCCCTGAGGCTTAAACAACTGAAATACGTCCATTAATGCATTGATTGGCAGAATAAAAGGCATGTAGTAAATATAAATTCTTACCTGTTAGTTTCAGTGAGATTCATCTGAAAAAATAATCATCCTGAGATTATCCAAAATGGTCTAAATGGTGAAGAAACTCCCCAGTCTGTACACAGCTGCGCCGTGAGAGCTCCTCTCTCTCACCAAGTCGTGGTGATACCGTCAGCCACAATGAAATAAAATAAACTAAGTGTATATTTTTGCCGGATATGGCAAACACACACCTAGCTATATTTGACTGGATCTCCTCGCTGATTTGCTAGTTCAAATGACGTCATCCTAGAGGGTATTTCAACATGGTGGTGTCCACCGCATTGAGTGTTGCGGCGCCTCAGTATTGAGTGTTGGTGCTAATTTTTCATCTTTAAATGCCGTTTTGGGTGTCATGAAGTCGTTTGAATCGGAACAGAAAATCACCGACTGGCGGAGGGATTCTCAGACGCTAAAAGCAGCTCAAAAATGTGGCATAGCTGTGCCCGAAATTATTTCCACCGCGTGGTGAACATTATTTTCACTGTGCCCAAAATCATTTCCACCGCCGCGCCCAAAATTATGTCCATCGGCGCTTTTTGCCACATGGTGGAAATAATTTCGGGCACGGTGGAAATAATTTTTGCAGTCTTGGTAATTTTCTGTGTAGGGCGGGGATTATAAACAAAACCTCAAGACAGAATAAAAACGAAAATACAGAAGTCCACGCTGGCACCTGTGTAGGGCTGAAATGATTAGTCGAGTAATTCGAATAATTCAATTACAAAAAATGTTCGAGGCAAATTCTGTGCCTCGAAGCTTCGTTTAACACTGTAATACATATGCCAGGCCTGTGTGTGTCGCTGTAATGCCCCCAGAAAAACAAACAGAAGAAGAAGTAGAGCAAGCGTTAATCAAATTCAAATTCAAATTTCCAACGTGACAGAGTGAAATAAAGTCTTTTAGGAAAAAGACAGGCCGTGCTGATCATCTGAAATAGCTTACTGTGCATTTAAAGCAAAGCAGTGTGTGTGTGTTTTTTTTAAACAGTTTCGTCCGCTGGCCGGTCTACACACGGCGGACGGCTGCTGTCTCTGCCCGGTGTGAGCAGCTCAGCACTGCCCTCACACAGCTCCGTCCCGGCCACAGTCTCTGGAAGAAGTCCGCACTTTCTTATGTGTGACTCGCAATGAGTGTTTCGTTTTTTAATTTTCGCTTTTTTTGGGCAACACACAATGCTTCACAAACATGGGAACTCAAATAAAATAATAATAATACATAAACCAGTGATTGCGAGGCTGCATGTTCAACCTCCAGCAGAAAATGAAATACACTGGCTGAATCGCAGCGGGAGTGTTAAAAAGAAATTTATGCAGGGACCCAGTCCACCACCTTAATAAATAAATAAATTAATAAAAATGGTTAAATTTTACAAGTTGGGGAAAACAAAAAACAGAAAGCCACATCCCATCACCATTTCAGCAAAATGTCAAGACTTTGACTGAGCTCCTGACACCAGGAAAGATCCAAAACTTGTAAAGATGTGAAAAAAAAATTACCCAGAAAAACACAAAGGGATACACTAAATTTGACAGTCTCCGTGGTGACACAGTGACACTGTGCCATGACTTAGGGAGAGCCCTGGACTGTTAATGTTTTAAACGCAAAAGTACTTTTTATCCAATTACTCAATTAATCACCAGAATAATCGATAGAATACTTAATTACTACAATAATCGATAGCTGCAGGCCTACACCTGTGTTTATACTGATTTTTTCTCTGTCAGTGTCATGTCTGCAAAACCTCTGATTAGTCCACCCCTGAAAATAGTGAATGGTAAAATATGCCAATTTTCTATAATGAAAATCACCAATATCGAGCTACTATCATGAATGTGAAATAAGGAGATCTTAAACTCCGACCACCTTAAGTTCCCGCCCGACAGCGGCCGTTCCGTTCCGTCATGAATAAATTTAGACGGCCAGCAAAACTGCGTAACCCACCATTTTGCTGGTGCCACGTATGGTGAAATATCATCCAGTTCCACTTTGCCAAGGGCACCACCATGGTGAAATAAACTCTACAATGATGTCATTTGAACTAGCCAATCAACGACGAGATCTGGTCAAATATCGTGAGGTGCGTGTTTGCCGTATCCAGCAAAATATAACCTGCCTAAATAATCGTTTAATGATGATGTCATCAGTAAGCGACAGCCAGTCTGCCATAAATAAACACAACAGATGGACTAAAATGTTTGATTTTAGGGTTTACAAACGTTTTGACCGTAAACTTTGTTCACTTTACCAGCAAAAAAATGTTATCGGGCTAAAAGTTATCGGAACTAAATTTATCAGAAGATAATTGGTCCGATGACGGTTTTAAAACTTATCTGAAAAGCTAATCCGCTAGCAAAAACATTAGCTTTGTTAATTATCTGCTATCAGATTAGCTGGACTGTGCCCACCACTGGGTGCTGCTAGCTTAACTAGTTGTACATAGAATGTGAATATATTACGTACAGCAGTAATATCTTGTTAAAAATTGATTTCAAAGATGCATTTCAACATTTGTAAAATTGTTGTCGAGCCAGTCCCAAAAGTGGCTGCGATGGCTGTGACGTCAACTGTGAATCCTCAGGAAGCTAGGTTTCCTCGCCAATTTCCAAGTGAAAATTTTGGCACAACTATGTGTTCAAGGCCTTTTTCCCCGAGCTACAGGTCGGAATCTCTGACCTTCCAAGTGTTTTGACCGCAGCATTAGCTACAGGTAAATACACCCATGGGTGTACAAATGAGCAGAAACTAGCAATGACACCATGTGCTGCTTTGTCCCAAGTAGAAAATAGGGCCCTTAATGTCACTCAAATACCCTTTCGTGCTTCACAAACAAAATCATTTCTCTGTCTCTGGCCACTCTGTTCCCCCTTCTTTGACTGCAAGGATGTTTTTGCATTTTTCATCATATTACATTTATCATCCACATGCCAGCTAGCAACATCCTGTATATAAGATCCAGCAGGGCACTTTCATGTGTCCTGGCTCATAAGTCAGGATGGGTGTGACACACGGGATCTTATCAGAGCTAATGCATGTGGGAAATAAAACAAATGCGATGCTTATTTGAGCATGAAATTGAACAATTACTGTAAAAGCACGCATATATAAACCCTGCTCTAACTCAAAGGAGAAAACACAATATGCCATACAACTACACAAATAAACTCAGTGCTGTGCTCTTTTGCTGGCTTTCATCCGGCCTGCTCCCTGCTCCTCATTACAGCCCTGAATTGCAGTGTTAACAAGACTTGCTGACAGCATGTGACAGCTTGTGATATCAAGGCAGTGCACATCAAAACATGATTTATGTGTGGCTCTCAAGGCTTCTCTATCAGGCTTCGACGGGTCCACGGCAGCACCCCGTCTGCGGGCTGCCTCAGAGGCCCCGTGTGTACAGGAAGGTCAGCGGCCCCTGTGGATCGAGGGGTCACGGCCTGAGCCAGAGAAGCAGAACCTACACACAATAATGAGATGATCCTCTCTGGTTCTTGTCTTCATCGAGACAACAAATTGGAAAATGTGTGTCTGTGTGAGCGAATGAGAGAAACTGAAGTCTGTGTGCACTGTATATGGTGCATATGTGCATCTTTTTTTCTTTTTTGTTGCGGGGGCTGATGTTGCCACAGCTGCTACATCCTCTGACGCTGTGTGATGTGACAGAATGTTCAAGCCTGTGCACACAATGTGGCTAACCCAGTACTGCTCACCACAACCTCAATGTAAAAGTCATAGTTCCTAAAACCCATGCCACTCCCAGACAACAATTTAGCATCACTGCTCATTACATCAAAAAACAGGCTGAACACCTCACTGTCCAGTTACATGCAAAAGAATAATGATAACGTGCTTTGTATACTGTACATAGATATAAATGAAGTAGCTGAGATAGATATAAGGAAGCGTTGAAAAGCGCCTCCAGACATAAGCATTTGTAATGCCCAGGGGAGAGACGAAGACAGAGCGAGAAGTTCTCAGAATAATGAATAGCCAGCCATGTACCACAGATGCATTACTGTTTCATGCGGTACAAAGCAGGAGCATTCTTCTCATTCTAAGAAAACGCCTTGCTGGTTTATTTCCTGTTTACTGAAATAGCTGTCTTTAGTGTCCTGAAAGGACTGTGTTTACTGGGATTGAACTATGCACTTTCTTCACCAGCGAGCCAAAGATCTGATCTGAACCTGTTAATTTAACTTCTAACCTGCTCATTACGGGAATATGTTGGTTGGACTGGTTAGGCATGGCTGTGTGAGACGGGCAGGGTTGCTCTGCTTTCACAACAAGCCCGGCCAGCCTTCAGTACGCCGCACCCTCCGGCCCCAAGCTGAAGCAACACAGTGGGTGAGCTGGAACAAGTGAGGACAGACAGCAATCACATCTGCTTCTCTATACAAAATGTACATCAGAGCCTTCATTGTGGTGCAGGATCCTCTGAATACGACTGTGTGTGGACGATAATGTATTTGGTGTGCATTATTCTGGCAGCAAACGATCATGCCTGACTCACTGCCTGTGAAAGCCTGGCTCTAATTCTTTGTTACATGATTTGGCGTGTTTTGGGTGCCCCACATGTCGCTGTAAATGGATCACTAAATGAGCGCATGGCCAAACAGGTGTCTCTTTTCCAAAACACCTGTCAAGACCTGGCTCTCCGTGCTGGCCAATCAGAGGCAGTCATGTAGAGATATAACCATAGAAGGGCACACGGAGCCCCGAAGGACACCTGACTGAACTCTGTTCTTAAATCTCAGTGCTTCGGGCAACACTGTTGCAGTGTTCTAGATTGCAAAAAAAGGAAAACCACACAATTAGTGCTCTAAAGATTTTTTTCCTGCATTATTAATGAAATAAAAGCAGTTTCAATATGATTCTCAATGTTGTATTACGTTGTACCTTGTGCAGTGTTTCATGATACATAACACAAAATGGCTGATGTGCAAAAATGTCCTTGTATTTGGTAAAACTATCTGATCTTTTTACAACTGTCTAATTGATAAAACTATCTGGTCTTTTTTTATAGATGTTTAATTGATAAAACCAATCAGCATGATGGAATACTCTGTTTTTATTGCATGACAATACATTACAGGCATAAACACACACTATAAGATTTTTACATAACAACCATGAATACAACACGGACAGACGCCTGCCTATTTTCACCTCACTTTTGCAACCATCTCACATAGACACTGATTCAAGCCAGGTTAAGGACTGATCATATGGGGCTGACTTAGGCTGAAGAAACAAAAGATAGCGTAGGGTGGAAATCTGGGTTCTTTATTCCAGGTGTTTGCATGCGACCTGGTCAAGATCCCAGCACTGAGATGACTTTCTGTATCAGTGTAAGAACTTTAACAATACAACATCTAAACTTTGAAGTCCATTTCCTGTCCAATTCTTTTTGGAGATCACTGGCTGTGATAAAAGAACCTAACACTTGCAACATAAATTTGGCACAATGTGCACACAACAGTTTGAGATGTTATGTTGCATTTCAAGTAAAAGAAGCAGGTTATTTGTTGCAGGGGAGATATAGAAAGTATAGGCAAGGGAACTTGTGTAAGACCCTGAGAAACTCACAAAGATGAGTGGGGAAAAAAAGGCCAGCTGCTATTTTCTCACAGCAATCCAAACTTGTACTGATACAAATGTGGCCTCCTCAGATAAAAATGAGACTCGGTGCATGACGTCAATTCAACTAAACTCTATTGCCCTGCGTGTGTGTGTTCATATGTGTGTCAGTCTGCTTTTATGATACTTTAAAAATAGCTTCCATTGCAGAAGACCATTAAGTTTCTTTACTCTGGATCTATTTGCCATCGCCAGTTGGGTCCTTGCTATTAACCACGCTGTAACCCTGGTGCACACGCAGTACAATAATTGCCTCTTCAGGTTTGCAGGAAAAATTCCCTACAAAAAGGTTGTGGTGCATTGTGCATGTTTTTTTTTTTTTTTTCAAATAAAATTCAGCACAATGACGGCCTTCAGATTAATTACAAAAATATGAACTCTTATTTGTAACTTCAGATCATTCTGAATATATTGTGTTTTCCGCTGGACCATGTCATCCCAATTTTACATTTCGATGACAACATTAAAGCAAACTTTACTCCCAGGATTAAAAATAAAACCAAATCTGTTGCATAAGCCACCTACATCACCTGTTCCTTGAGAAATCTTTCAATAAAATGGGCCCAATCAATTTACTTTGATGTGCGTCTTGCAAAATACACTCTGATGTTCTCCCTCTCTTGTGTTAAAAGAGCTTTCTGCATTTAACTTATTCATGTACTGTTTCAGAAGAAAACGCTGGGTGAAAAAGGAAGATATTGGTTAGGTGTAAAAGCTGAAGTTCAAAATTGTAGGGGCGATGCCTGAAAGGAAGGTGTGAAGAGACTTTTTACAGGGTCCTTAACTGTGCATGAGACATATGTACAGTGGATTTCTCCACTGCTAAAGCACCACACGACCTGCACCTGGGTCACCACAGCTTTAATTTCAGGTCCTCAACATGAACACAGCAAAAAGTCCAAAGTCATTATAGCAGGAAATTACACACAAAGTTCCAAAAATAAAGTACACCATGAAAATTGTTAACATATGGTGTTGATTACCTTTAGTTAAGTACATAAATGTTCCATTAAGCAATGTTGTTTAAGCCTAACCTCATGTAGGTTTTTTCATTGTGTGAAGGCTTCTGGTCCTACAGTGCTGTGAATTATCCCATGCCCACTCCTTCACTAAACTAGTAGCGTGTTAATCCTCATCACATCGCCATTGTGTCCAGGCCGTTCCTTCTAATGTGCTTATCAAAAGGCTTTTTTGACTGTGTGCGCACAAGGAAAGCAGCATCCAAAGTCAGCAGATATGAAGGCTTTAATCTGCTAAGGAATATTTCTTTTCTTACAAAAATACTTATGAGACTTTTGCCACCATGTTATTTTTGCCTCTTTGGATATTCTTTATGCACGCTATACCATTTTCTCTCTGCTTGTAGCTAGACATGGGATTGTATGGAGCACAAGCAGAGATGCTGAGTTTTTGTCCATGAAGATTGGCATTCATCAGGGATATGGATCTGGCTACTACACTGTTCAATGTTTGCATGGACTGGGTGTTGGTTAGGGTTGTTGAAAACAATGGATTTGGTTGAAGAAGAAAGACTTGTTGGCAAGAAAAGGCTTAGTGATCATGACTGACAATGGTTCCTATTCATATTTTTACCTATTCATTCATTCATCCATTCATTTTTTTGACCTGCTTAGTCCATCTTAATATGCTCAGTGCACCACTTGAGCATCTAAGCAAGGAATTTGAGTGTCTGGCTTTGCAATTATCCTGGATCAAGACCAAGATTAAAGTTTTCAATGATTTCTTGTCATCAGTGACTCCCTGGAATGTCTCTGCAAGTGTTGGACTTGTAAAAACATTCTCCTATCTCAGCAGCGGCATTGATCCTCTACCTTTGTGATAGAGAGTTGCATGGGATGGGTTTAAGGAGGTATGAGGTCCCTGGACAGAGGTGTTTGGCAATGATGTTGCAGGAGATCAATGTACTTAATGTCTTAATGTAAGGTTGCGAGACTTGGATGGTAACCAATGACCTAAGGTGACAACTCGATATCTTTGGTACCGTTTCTTCGGATGATTGTTCCGTACCCCTGAAACTACTTTGCGTCAAATGAGTGAAGAGTATCATTTTGCATTGAGAGCAAACTTCAGCATGTGGGTGTCTCAGTGTTGTTGACCACAGCTGCTGCAGAACGCCAAGGAGATGCCCGTGTTTCACCTAGTTGCAGAAGATGGATGGTTACTTTCTTGGTGAGGGTGGATTGGTTATGTAACTTGGTGGTTACCATCCAGGATCGGGGGTGGTTCCATGGTGTGGCAGATGCAGTAGCACGTGGCACTAATGCAGACTCTCAGATTTGACTTGACTTGGTGGGACTGGGGAGCTATTCGGTAAAGAAACATCTGAAATTCCCCAACATACCTTATTTAATCTCATCACCATTACACATTACTGACTGAACTGATACCAGGATACGAGGCTGAATTCATGTCCTTCCTTTGGCTCACTCCATTGTCTAGTTACACAGTCGACAGGAAAAGCAGTGGGAGGGGGCAAGCCCTCAACTTAACTGTCTGCATTTTATTCTCATATTTTTGTCTTGCAGCTGGCAGCAAAACAATATACAATATCCAGTCATGAGATTCTATCCCCACAAAGTTAGATCCCAAAATCTGGACAGTCATAATATACTTTATCTAAACTAGCACTAGATAAACTGAGAGAAAATATCCAGTGAACAATTATCGGTAATTGCACAATCAGGTGTACCACTAGTGTTTCACTTTTGGTGAAAAATGAAATTCAGTATAATGCTTAATAGTTTGTTTCACAATGATAACATCCCAAGGGATCTTCATGCAGAATTTCATGAGCAAATACCATTTAGATTTTTTTCGGTGACAGACTGAGTGCTTGATCCTTGTGAACAAAAACAGGTACTACGGAGACTACATTAGGTTTGTGAAGAACTCTTTTATTCCAAAACGTTACACACCAAAGCATTGGAAATGGTGTTATTTCTGTGTCCTATAATATGAGTCAAAAGACTGGACCAAAATTTCTGCTGTAAAACCTCCATCATAGTTTTACAAGTGATTCCAGTATAGAGCTACTACTACAGAGACTACAAGGCTCTACGGAGACTACATTTGGCACAAATTTTCATTCTTGAGGTACTAAAAATAAATATATCACTTCCAATTTCTAGATCATGGTTGAGACAAAGACACTCTAGTGAAATATATTGGTATCATTCCTGCACCTAGTGTTGCCTCTCTGTGAGTATGCTACTACGGAGACTACAATATTTTGGGGGACATCCACATCCCTGATTATGTGAATTTCCCAGAAGTTCCAGCAATAAAACTGAAACAAATTACTAACACTGTTTTGTAGGGGATCCATTTAGGTGTCAAATCTAATAAACAGGAATTATGAAATCAAAGGATTTATGTTTAGAACATAGTGTTTTCTCAAATGAATTGACAAATTTGGATTCTGGTTATAAACCTATTATTTTACTCAAATTACTGCTGCTTGGCTCCAAGTGAAGATATTTTGATTCCGTAACTTATGTCATGACCAGAGAAATACTGGGAATGTCACTGATTGGTGTAGTTCTTCGAAAGGTTCGAGAGGATAAATATCAGCTTTATTATATAATGAGCAAATTTCACATGAAACGAGGTAACATGCAAAAAATTGCATTTTTTCACCATATATTCACCATTTTTGAGGTTTTTTATGCATTTCCAAACTGTAAAAAGCAGGGCACAGATAAAGGTATGCCCAAGGGTCCTTAGCAATAGCTTCTAATGTCCCTAATGGCATTATTTTATGAGATATAGGTTGGTAACATTGCATTATTAAAATGGTAACACCTGATTGTGCACTTACTGTTATTTGTAGTACACTGTGAATTAAATCCAACCATTTTAGTGAAAAGGAGGAAACTGCTGTGCAGTGAGCATTCACCTCAGAGTGTTCTGCTTGGCGGCTATGAAGAATGAGTGATGTGACAAAGCTATTAGCTGCTACAGTCAAACAGAACAGTCTCATTTAGCAGACTGCACATTTTCTGCACAGACAAGGGAGAATTAATATAGCAAATTGAGGATAAAGGCATACCAATGTCATCATTATCTACAGATTAAAAAGAACAGGAACACAGGGGATCTGAAGAAAAGGATTTGTCACTTTAAAAACTGATCAGAAGAAAATTCAATTGAGACAAAAACAGGAACATACAGATTACTGAAAATCATGGTTTTACTCCGTCTTTCAGTCTCTGGTCACTGAATGGATCATTAACTGTCAAAGCCCTTGAAACCATACCCCCAACTCTGAACTCCCATTCCTGCTCGCCTCTAAAATATTCATAAGGACAATTAGGAGTTCCGATAAGACGAGTACGGAGGGCTGGGGGGGGGGGGGGGGGGGGGCGTGAGGCAGAGAGGGCAGGATGTGCCAGCAGGACGTCTGTTCTGCAACACTCTATACCCAGACCACAGGCTTGTCCTCATCAATCTGAGACACAGCCGCCTCCCTCTTTGCCCCCAGTCAGGCCAGGCAGCCAGGCAAAGGTGGCACTGCGCCAGCCAACCCTCAGCCTGGCCTATCCCAGCAGGCTTTGCTCTGTCCTCGCCCCTGGGCAGGAGGGGCAGGCCACACTGCACACATAGTTGGCAAGAGGCAGACAAAAGCAAGTGGACTATTGCACAAACTATCTCACAGTAGTCAATGTGCACAAGGTCTCATTTCCTTCATTCACAAGGTCACTGAAGAACATAAATGGGTGGACTGAGAACTTGTGGTTCTAATGATCTTTTTATTATGATCGTTGCTCTAAATTAGGCCAGCCCAGAGTCTGTAGGCATACATGTCAGATGTCCAGTTGAATCCTGTTTGAGAAGATGCTATTATGCTACGTTATGGTGAATGATCTAATGGACAATAGTCATGAAGACTGCTGTCTGAGACAGAGTCCTTGGCATGAAGAAAAAGAAGGCTCATGTCATCATGTGAGCATGATGCTCCTCGGTTTTTACTGCAATTCTTTGATCTGGTGGAACTTTTCTGCAAGGAAATCCGTCAGCTAGCATGCTAAATAAAATACACAGCAGCATTTGGTGAGTTTGCTGTTACTCTTCCAGTTCGGAAATTAACATTTGTGTGGCCATCCAACAATTACTTCTTTTTGGCCTAAAGACAGAAAAAGCGCAAACTGTCCATGAAGCAAACTGAGGCCTATGGCCCTTTGCATATTGAAGCCGGGTGTGCGGCATTTCAAGGCACAAGTAGAAACCCGTCAGTATCTGCCAGAAACATGTCATTACTCACCACACACACTTCAGACAACACCACACAGTTGTTGCCACTTGCCACAACATGGCAAATGTTTTGGACATGTTCAAAACACTCACCATTCAACTTCACTCATTGCGCAGTCTCCCCTTACACATCACTGACTCTCCAAGCATGCACCAAGCACCTGTCATCTTCTTTGACAGGCTCCAAATCAGTGATAAAATGGAAGAAAACAAAGACAAAGTTGATAAAACACTTGCCAGGAAGCAACAGACAATCCGCTACATTAAACACCACTGAACTCCGCACACATGCCATGCACGCACAGCAGTGACACAGTATGTATGCTCTGCCAGTATAGCGCAGTCATTTCTGAATCTGCATGGTCGCCTAATGTTTATGGAACTCCTTGTACACACTGCAATATTTGCATAAATTTTGCACATTTTTAAACTTAGCATGCTATTTTGAAGTAGAGTTGTCTGTCTATGCTTATACCAACTGAAGCACAAATTAACTGAACAAACATTATAAATATTAAGAACGACTGAACATTTCTGAATGCTCAATTCATCTGATAGGTGGCACTTCAATATATTGCACAGAGCCAAAAAGCTTGTTAGTCTGCCCATTTCAAATGTAAAAGCAATGTCTTGACGATCAATTTTGGTGAGAACATCATCAAATGAGGCAAACTGACAATGATAGGAACTGAATCAGGGATTGCACAATTTCAAATTTTTTAAAGTCGACACTTATGACATGAAAGTCTAGTCGAGGTCAACAGTATTGTAAGACGGACTAAGCAGGTTGAAAAAAATGAATTGATGAATACCATCCATCCATTTTACCCACTTACTCCAATTAAGGGTCACGGGGGGCTGGAGCCTATCCCAGCAGCCTTAGGGAATGAGGCAGGGTACACCCTGGACTGGAGGCCAGTCTGCATATCTTTGGATGTGGGAGGAAGCCGGAGCACCCGGAGAGAACTCATGCAAACATGGGGAGAACATGCAAACTCCACAGGGGAGAACCAATCCCATGACCTTCTTGTTGTGAGGCAACAGTGCCCGAGCTCTCAAGTTGAGATAGGCTCAAGGAGTTTTTTTTTTTTCCATCAGATTTTGTCTTGCAGGTCATCGCTGTGAAATGTTGGAGAATGTCATGCATTAGCATGACAGCGTGACAACATGTTGAGTCTCACTGTGAATGTGTGAGACTTAAGAGCTCTGCAGTGTTAACCACTAACCCACCGAGCTACCATGAATGAATATGTTAAAAAAAAAAAAAAACTTTAAAAAAAATGGAAAACTTCAATTATCAGTGATTTTGTCACTTTCTTGTTGTTGAAAAATCGATATTAAGAGAAAGCTGTATCTACAACAGTCCCAATGCTGCATTCTCCAGAAAATATCTGTGTTGGTCGTTAGTGTACAAGACTGCCAACTAAGTACTGGTTCCAAGGGAACACAGTCACAAAGACAGCTCTCTGCACAAACCTGACATTTCACAAACATTTCTCAAAACAATAAATATGGAACATGTTTGTTCAAGTTGATAAAAAAGGATTGGGCTGTAAAACACAGGACAATTTATCATTCTTTCATAAAAAATACCTTCTGAACATTATTTGACAGTGTCCCTGGAAACTAATGTTTTGAAGGCCCTGTGGCTGATATTCTGTTATTGTGTCTTCTTTCATTGCAGTCTCTCTAAGAGACCCTCGATTTGAAATGAGACATATGCAACATAGTTGAGAGGGTGGAAAAAAAACTCTGACGTCAATGAAGCACGACATGTGCCAAAAGCAAAAATCTCTTAGCAGTAACCTGGTAACAGGCATCACACACTTGAGAGCAGAGACATAACAAAACAATGGATTGTAACATAGGAAAGACTGGAAAAGCTTAGGAAACCAGTAAATCTTAATAGACATACGCTACATAGCAATTTGAAGTTAAACTGTTGGAGGGTATAGCTTTATAGTAGATAATCCAATAAAGAAAGGGGGAAAAAACTAATGTTACAGGGTATTTGAAATGACAAACACTGAGCGGGAGGCTTGCTTTGTCAATCCAATATCACTCCAAAACAGCTATGATGTACATATATTATAGGACAGGACACAAATGTTACCGAATAGTCTTTGAAATTGTTACATGAACATTGGTACTACCGTTTCATTATGCTCAGAAAACTACAAAAGAGGACTAAAAGCCCAGAGGAAAAGGAGTCCTTGTCCTATAAAAAGGGGCACTTTGAAACTCAGCATGTTGCTAGCAACAGAACCATTAATACTGCTTCACTCACTGTGACAGGAGATAACTTTCTAGACGTCAAAGCCAACTATTCCAAAAGACATCAATACTAAGGTGTCAAATGTCTATCAGAAAGACTTTCAAAAAATTAAGTAATAGGTGATAAAATGATGAACACTAACATTTTTCAATAAATTAACAGAATCAAAACATTTCAGAATTTTTTTTTGGATTCATACAGTTATGATATAATGCAAATGAACATCACATTGTCTTATTGCACAGATTAAAACTCATCCTCCCATCAGAAGCATATTCTGTTGCCTCACAACAAAAAGATCAGTGGGCTGAATCTGACCTGAGGCATTTCTACATGGGGTGTGCACAGTCAATCTGAGACTGCATGTGTTCTTTGCATGGGTGTGAATGTAAGAGTGAATAGTTGCGTATCTGTAGGTGTCAGCACTGTGACTGAGTGATTGACTGGTGACATGTCTATGGTATACTCAACCAATTATATGATGGAATCAGCTTCATCTTACAACCCCTGGCAAAAATTATGGAATCACCGGCCTCGGAGGATGTTCATTCAGTTGTTTAATTTTGTAGAAAAAAAAGCAGATCACAGACATGACACAAAACTAAAGTCATTTCAAATGGCAACTTTCTGGCTTTAAGAAAGAAATCAGGAAAAAAAATTGTGGCAGTCAGTAATGGTTACTTTTTTAGACCAAGCAGAGGGAAAAAATATGGAATCACTCAATTCTGAGGAAAAAATTATGGAATCATGAAAAACAAAAGAACGCTCCAACACATCACTATATCCGGACTATTTGCAGGCCATGACATTGACCCTATGTGTCTTTTTGCAAGGAATGTTTTCACAGTTTTTGCTCAATGGCAAGATGCATTATCATCTTGAAAAAATGATTTCATTATCCCCAAACATCCTTTCAGTTGATGGGATAAGAAAAGTGTCCAAAATATCAACGTAACCTTGTTTTTTTTCTGTTCAGGTGTTAATGATGGCTTTCGTTTAGCTTTTCTGTATGTAAATCCCATTTTCTTTAGGCGGTTTCTTACAGTTCGGTCACAGACGTTCACTCCAGTTTCCTCCCATTCGTTCCTCATTTGTTTTGTTGTACATTTCGATTTTTGAGACATATGCTTTAAGTTTTCTGTCTTGATGCTTTGATGTCTTCCTTGGTCTACCAGTATGTTTGCCTTTAACAACCTTCCCATGTTGTTTGTATTTGGTCCAGAGTTTAGACATAGCTGACTGTGAACAACCAACATCTTTTGCAACATTGCATGATAATTTACCCTCTTTTAAGAGTTTGATAATCCTCTCCTTTGTTTCAATTGACATCTCTCATGTTGGAGCCATGATTCATGTCAGTCCACTTGGTGCAACAGCTCTCCAAGGTGTGATCACTCCTTTATAGATGCAACTAATGAGCAGATCTGATTTGATGCAGGTGTTAGTTTTGGGGATGAAAATTTACAGGGTGATTCCATAATTTATTCCTCAGAATTGAGTGAGTCCATATTTTTTTCCCTCTGCTTGGTCTAAAAAAGTAACCATTACTGACTGCCACAATTATTTTTCTTGATTTCTTATAGTGTTTCTTAAAGCCAGAAAGTTGCCATTTGAAATGACTTAAGTTTTGTGTCATGTCTGTGATGTGCTTTTTTTTTTCTACAGGACTGGTGAGTGTGACTGTTTTTACTAACAACACGTTTTCACAAGCAACACATTACGAATAGTAAACGTCCACACAGTTATACAAGTGATGCAGAGAAGACATGCACATCTAAAACACATAAAGGGTGTGCTGGATCAAGAAGAATTCATCCAAAAACAAAAAGATCCAAACCGCCACAGCGCTCCCATGCAAAAAGCTTTATTAAAGAAAGTGTGACATTTCGGACAAACTTCCCTTCCTCATACCAGGGTCTGAGGAAGAGGAGGCATGAGGATCTTTCTGTTTTTGGCATACAGTTATACAAAACACTGCGGACAGAGGACAGGAGACAATGCTAATCTTCACAATACACTGTGATTATATGAGCACTAAATAAAGATTGATTGACTGATAAGAAATTAACGACACTACCAACACATAAGTGTCATATAAGTGTTAAACAGTTTCCAAATATTTACCTGGTACAATAAACACAAAATTCACCGCAATGTCATTCATTACAGGCACTAAATGAAGAAGCAGTAACAGGAATAATGTCAAACTTGGTCTACCACATGTGGCGTAAATGCTTTTAGGGTGCCTCAAACTCTTTTCTGTTATTTAAACAGCATGAATTCACACTGCAAACCAGGGCACTGTACACACAGGGACGGGATTAAGTCACCTAATTAGTCAAGGCCATGGTGTATGTGTAACATAAAATCAACCAATCAGAGTGACAACCGTCATTGTGACAAGTGTTTGTGGCACTGTTACTTACAGTGGGCACTCAAAAATGAGAAGCAGCATGTGCTGAGTGCGTGAGACGATTGTTCACTGACCGCCATGCATGTGCTTTGTACATAAGGCGCAGCTGTTTCAGCTGGCCTTTGAGTTGGCCTTCACATGCAAATTACTGAAGAAAGGGAGGCACTAAGATTTATGGCTTGCAGTGCTTTTTGTGGTAAGATAATAACCGTTCAGTATGACTTTTATTGAAATGCATGATCATGTGCTCTATCTTTGCACTGTGACACAGATAAAGTGAATAAGATTTCTGTTTCTGCTTACTTTGTAGTGTGTGTTTAGTGTTTGTATCAAAGCATGTGTTGATATGCATCTCAATGATGTATTATTAGCAGTCCACAATTTTGTTTCTAACCCTGTTGAAAGTCCAGACCCACTGTGAAAATTGAAATCTGCGTGCTGAACTTTGAAGTATGCTGTGGAAGACACCGCCTTCAATGTTTTCATTTTATTAATGTCTCTAGAAAACGAACAGAGTAGTTTACAGTAGTAGTTTATGCCAGTAGAAACTAAAGCAGAAATATATTCCTCTTGAAAAACATACTTTTTCTGCCCATCACACATAATAATAATAATAATAATAATTCCAATACAGTGGTCCCTCGCTATAACGCAGTTCACCTTTCGCGGCCTCGCAGTTTCACGTATTTTTTTGGTGCAATTTTGCATGCTTTTTTTAACAGCGCATTGTGTTCTGCGTCCTTATCAGGCGGGTCAGTCGTGGCACCGGTTGGCATCACCCCGACTGCTCTCACTGCCTCCGATGTGCTTACTGAGTCTGCGGGCTCGGTAAACATAGCAGCAGGCCACTCACACCGCCCTCCTGTCTGCTGTGCGGAGCTGCACCAAATCTGGCAACAGGTCCAGAGACTACGCTCGCTGTTTTGATGTGGATGTTGACTGCAGCTGCAGAGCTCCATGGCCACCGAGAGGGGACTTGGATTCCTTGCGGGTCCCGCATCCGTACCTCTGGAGGCAGTGAGCGAAGGGAGAGTTCTGCGTGTGTCTGTTTATAATCTTCTCGCCAAGAAGAAAAAAGAGAGTGTTTACACAGGTGAGAAAAGTGAGAAAATGTTAATGCCTATTTGAGAAAAGTGAATAAAGTGTGTAGTGAAGGGTTTTACAGCCTTAAAACATCTATAATAATTGCAAAAAAATAGTGCTGAGTACTTCGCAGAGTTCGCTTATCGCGGGTTATTTTTAGAACGTAACTCCCGCGATAAACGAGGGACCACTGTAGTTCCAAAATGTACAGTATAAATAAAAAATATCCATCCATCCATTTTCTATACCCACTTACTCCAATTAAGGGTCTTGGGAGAGCTGGAACCCATCCCAGCAATCATAGGGCGTGAGGCAGGGTACTCCCTGAAAAGGACACTGTCACAGGGCCACAATAAATAAAAATACAGAAAAACTTAATATCATGATTATAAATCACAAGAGCACAAAGGTGCACAGCCTATTTATTAAAAATGGGTTGGCAAAGAAATTTCACATATTGAAATATTCTTGAAAAACCAACATCAATCTACAGTAATAACTCTAAGTCAATACCAATGATATTTGAACTATTTCAAAAGAGACTTCTAATCATTGCTGTGGATGTGAGATGGTACAGTAGAGGAGGCATTAAACTTAAAGAAATTGGTGATGAATTGGAGACAATAAGTAATGTTAAATATAAAGTCTTTATGATGACGTCACTTGAACATATGTTCAATTTATGAAAACCACTGTGATTCTAAACACAAAGAACCTAAACTACCAGAAAAATCAAGTCCAATTTGCACCACCAATTTAAGAGAACTGACCAGATCATTTTTGTCATCTTTCAGCTAATTTAAAAGAGACCCTGAATTGAATTGGAAAAATTATAGAAACCTTTAAAAATACATTATTTTTGTTGAACTATCTTAAAGCACCTCTACATCTGAATGTTGCTGTTTTATTTCTTCCTACTCTCTTTTCAAGAATCCCTACTGTAAATATATGGCCACATGCAGATGAAGCAAAAATGCAACAGTAAATCAATCCTGTGATAATAATCTGCTTTAATATTTATTCAACCACAGTTATTGGTAAGACTTGTAAATATTTGTCATAAAGTTCAGTTTTGCTAAAATTTTGCTGAAATAAAGAAATAAGTAAGTACAATGAAACTGCATTTGTCTGGGATGCACAGGTGCTTGACCATATCTCAAAAGTTGTGGTCTGCAACAACCTCAGTTTGAATCGTGAACACCAAACAAAACAAGGTCACTGTTTCAATGGTTTACATGTGTTTTGTGGACTTGGAGAAGGGGTATGATCGGGTACCCCGGGAGATACTGCAAAAGGTGCTGCAGGAGTATGATGTGAGAGGGTCCCTTCTCAGGGCCATCCAATCTCAAAAAGCAAGAGCTGTGTTCGGGTTCTCAGAGGCGACACTCTCAATCTACTGGTCAATCTTCACTCCTACTCTCACCTATGGTCATGAGGTCATGACCAAAAGAACTAAATCGTGGGTATAAGTGGCCAAAATGGGTTTTCTCTGAAGGGTGGCTGGTAAGGTGAGAAGCTCGGTCATTCATGAGGAGCTCGGAGTAGAGCCGCTGCTTCTTTGTGCTTAAAGGAGCCAGATAAGGTGGTTCAGGCATCTGGTAAGGATGCCCCCTTGGCACCTTCCAAAGGAGGTGTTCCTGGCACGTCCATCTGGGAGGAGACCCCAGGGAAGACCCAGGACTAGGTGGAGAGATTATATCTCCACAATGGCCTGGGAACACCTCGGTATCCCCCAGTCAGAGGCGATTAATGTGGCCCGGGAAAGGAAAGTCTGAGGTCCCCTGCTGGTGCTGTCGCCCCGATCCCAGATAAGCGGATGAGGATGTGTGAGAAGAGAGATTGTTTCAATGGAGCTTCTTCAGATGACCACATGTTGCATATAGCCATCATGCGTCTAGTGTTCGTAACAGCTGACAAATACACCAGCTATTTCTGATGACCTTTAGAGGTTACAAACCACTTTGTTTTTGGTCTAAATGCTTCAAATGGTTGCCAATTGTGCAAACTAGAACAAGACCCTCTGCATGTTGGTGAAAATGCCTTCAGAGTGCTCCAGTTTCCCTCCACAGACACAACAAACATACAAAATCAGTGAATGACAAACATTGCTCACAGCGTACTGTAGTGGTTCAGATTTGTAACTGTTTTATTGACCCTCCAGGCAGGCATCAGATTTTAATTCATTTCCATATGATGTAATAATTAGTGTGGCAAACTGTGAAGCTTAAAGGCAAATTCTTCCACAGTAGTTCAATGAACAACTATGAAAATAATAATAATCAAGGATGACTTTGTACATATCCACTGTAAATCTAAATTTTGTAGAAAAAAAAACTATCGTTGAATGGTTCCCATATTACTTGAACTCAAGGGACTAATTTTCCATCTGGCGCAAAGCAGCAAACAGTGCAGCACAAGTGTCACTGCTAGTTTGCAATAAATATAATTTAAATTTTCTTGCCTAGTGCCCATGTTGTTTTAATGGTGACTGCACTTGTGTGGGGCAGCAGCTGAAGTGGCTTTGCTTGAGCTGCTGCCCCCGCGACCCGACTCCGGATAAAGTGGAAGAAAATGGATGGATGGATGGATGCACTTGTGCTAATGCACTTTTATTGTGAGGCAGCAGAAAGCAATTGCGCCATTTTGTAATTACATGATTAAATACAACCCATATGTACCCTGTGCTGTGATTGCTCACCCCTTCAGTTGCAGAGTACACTTGGATATGCCCTGTACACCCTTGCATTGTGCGCTTGAGACTCTGTGCCATAGATCATCAAGATAAGCCCCAAAGTGTCATTCTGAATAAATAAGATTGGTCTGTTTCCTCAACCAGCTTCCTTGTGACTGATTCAGTTTCTGAGATGGTCACAGAAACACAATGGAAGTGATGTTGTAGGTGGAAGTGGTGGTGGTGTTGAAGTGTAGTCACACATGGTCTTGGGACACAAGGTCAGTTATCCATGCCATCTGTGCAGTTGTACTGATTCACAGCATTGAATAGTGCTCACATTTACATGGAGTCTGGTGCAACCTGCCGACACAACAATCTATCTTTTTATGCAAGTATAATCATACAGTCACTAGAATTTGCATCAAACTGGAATTTAATTTAGACTGTACACATTCTATTCAACTGGAACTGTTCATTTTGATTACTACAGAAGGGTTCATTTTCTGAAAGGACAAAGTCTTTGGGGGTAAAATCACCATACAATCAATACTACTCATCCCATTTTCACCAAAAACCCAAATATGCAACATGTCTTGGTCACTTAATTTAACAGGATTGGCTTTTGACAAGAAAATAAAAATCACACAAATCCAAATAAACCAGTGTATTATACATATTGCATAGTCTACTGAAAGAGGCATTGTACTGGCAAAGAAACAAAAGTTCTAACAAGCTCTCAGTACCTATTCAAGGAGTCACTATCTAAAAGCATGAAACCATATGCTTATTCCAATACATTACAATATATTTATTACTGTTAAGATGGAATTTTACTGATTATACAAATTTGTGTAACAGATCAAGATGACGCTTGACTCCAAAATTCTGTAACTTGCCAAGGTCAAACACTGTGAGGGATTAATCAGATGCTAGACCAGACAGCAAAGGCGGCAAATGGAACAACTCACAGTTTAGGCAGTCAGACTGGGCAAAATAATCCAAAGGACACTGGTGCGAGAAACGCTAGTAAACAACATCGGAACACCTCGCATGAGTGCACCACAAAACATCGTGCCAACGGGCAGGCGTGCACAATGCCGGTGCAACGGTTTGTGCACGCAGGAACACAGTGCCAGCAGCAGTGTGATGTGTAACCACATCGTGCAGCTGCTGTAAAAATAAAAAATACATGTCACCCACGGGATTCGAACCTGTGCTTTCCAAAAGCTCTGGTTGCCAGTCAAAAACTTTACCACTGAGCTGCCATCACTGGCCTGTGAAAGGTGCAGGAAACTGCATGATATCAGAAAGGACATGGACGTATTTTAAAAAAATAAAATAAAATCACACACCATATAAAAACATTGCATTACACTGAATCCCTCTCATCAAGCGGGCAATACAAATATGATCCAGCTGTTCATCTGTAGATGACCCGTGGTCACAGAAGTAGTCATGAAATGACATGAATGAGAAGCAGTTCGCTCGTCTCATCATGTCCACATCTGCTGGCGCGTGTCCAGCGAGCCCGCACGCGTGTCCTGTTGGCGCACAGCAGGACTGACACTGCGTCATGTAGAGCAGAGCTCAAGTGTGTGACGTGACAGTCACAGCGCCCGCTGCGTGTTATGATCTGATGGTCTGTTTCAACCTGGGGGCAGATATGTTTTTATTTATGTCTACGTAATGACGGCAAGCAGGCACGTGTGTCACAGTGGGCAGTTGTTTGTCCATGTCCGTCCAAACACAGTACGTGTTGTCCAGCTGGGATGTCTACAACAACAGATCTCCACAGCTGCTTCTGTCGGGGGCCACACCTCCTGTCAGTTCAGCACACAGACCAAAGCCACACTCGTGGGGCACTTCGACAAATTTCACTGCTAGCACGACAGTGATTGTCGTGTCTAAGTGCCATGTGAACAGTGTTAGATGTATGTGCGTGTCACCTGGAATTTGGCTGGCAAGTGCTGCGAGAGGGTTCAATGGGCTCGCACAGCACACACTCTGTCTTTCAGCCGCTGGTGTGCGCAAATAGTTGTAGCAACAGCTGTACGAGGCAGCTGCGATGTTACACATTTTGCACACAATTCCTGCTTCATGCGCACATCGACCAAATTCGCACTGTGTGTGAAGGGGCCCTAAAGTGACAAAATTAATTTTGCGTCAATAACATGTTTTCCTTTTGTGTATCCAGGCACTTCACATTTCCATAAATGCACCACAGTTTTCCGACAATGCACTACAATTTTTTGGCATGCATCAGTTTCTGGTAAAGACGACAGAAATGGCATTGATCATTTATTGAGTTATTTACCCAAAATAACTGGTCTGAAAAGAAGTGGTTCATATATGAAGTTTTTGTGCTGCTACGCTGTGCAACAACGGGAAACTGTTCTTTGTGGATCTTGGACGAAATTATGCACTCGAGAAGTTGCAACATGTCAAAATGTGAAGCCACTGTATTTATGCTACCTCTAGAGTACTTCATTAAAATGCTTTTTCACTGATAACAACCCTGGTGAGAGAAGGGTCCTAATTTATATTAAGCTATGTTTTCAAGCCACATAATGTGATGAAGCTAAGGGACTGATCCATTAGAATAACGCAGTCAGATGTCGTCATTCTTCAAAGACTAATGTACAAAGTGACATTCCCTTGGTTCATGGCTAGTTCAGCATTGAAATCAATTGCAAATTGATTCCTGATTATAATCTCATCAATATGTTGCAAAGTTTTACACCAAATATGTAAATACTGCATTTCCTTGACAGCCAGCTCTATTTTGCAAGTTACATAAGAGAACATCGAAGCGCTGAGGCTTTCTATGTGCTAACCAAAGCCTGACTTGACACTTGTTATGTTTTTTGTCACAATTACAATAACACACAGTACCTGTGGTACTCAGAGCAGCTTTGGCACTGCACTTTCATATTCCAGGATTTGTGCTTAGTGTTAAACCCAACAACAATGCCTCCGCAACCATCGGGCCGGGCCTCGGCAGCCTTAAGAAAATCAACCAGCCAGGCTCCCAGAAGCGGGAGCGGCAGTGACCATCATCGGGCCGGATTTTGCCAGTAGAGGCAACAGGAGCGGCAGCGGATTCTACCGGGCCGGGCTATGTTAGCTGCAGGAGCAGAATCGGCTGTAGCCGGGCTCCAGGAGTGGCAGCCACCGCCTGGCAGGGGCAGAAGGCAGCTAATTCCTGCTGCAACTTTGCTTAGTGTCTGGAGGAGATTTACGGAATTAATAAAGTGAATTCAAGTTATTTTATTTTTCAATTATGGGGCCTAAAAATGGGACTGCAGTTATGGAAGAAGAACTGGAAGAAATTAGAAAAACGCTAAATGAGATGTCAGTGCAAATTAATCCTATTAAAGAGGTGGTGGATCAATTAAAAATTATTTCACAGCAACAACAAAAAATACTGGAATTAACGAAGCAAGTTGCTGAATTACAAAAGGTGAATGAAGAGAAGGTCAAGTCAATAAAACTTATGGAAAATTGCATTGGTGACCTTGAGCAACAGACTAGGTCAAATGACCTCAGACTTATGCAAGAGCAGTGGCTCCGGGGGGGAGCCCTCTGAGTTGGACAGCCAATCTGGAGGAACAGGTGATCTCATTTCTGAATGCTAAAGGAATCTCAGTAAACTCAGAAGACATTGAAAACTGTCACCTTTTACTCAAAAGAGCTCAAAATCAATCTAAAGGCACAATATTGAAGTTTGTAAATAGAAAACAAAAGATTGCTGTTCTCAAGAAAGCAAAAAAACTTAAGGGAACTAATGTGCACATAAATGAACACCTGACCAAAAATAAATCAGACCTCGCAAGACCAGCTCGAAAATTTTTTTTTTCTTAATCTAGCAAAATAAGATACAGGCTACATGGACATTAAATTGCAAAATTTATATTACATTTAACGGGACGCCAGAAGAGGCTAAAACTCTGTGTATTAAATATAAATATGATTTGAGCAAGTTTAATTGAAGAAATGAAACAATATGGTGAAAATCACAAGTAAAATCAATGACTAACCTTATCCAGGCTTTTCATCATTTGATGATGGAACTTTTGCACAGGAGTCTAACTTAAAAATCTTCATAACTTTGAAAATAATATTGACCCAGATTGTTTGTTTTTTTTTCGTAAAAATATTATTCAAAATTGTAAATATTTCACTGAAGAAAAATTGGATTATTCTTTGATAAATGGGACTTTTTCTATTATACATTTTAATAATAGATGTCTCCTTACAAATTTCTCTAAAATTCAAGACTGTTTAAGAATATCTAATAAGCAATTTTCAGTTAGCAATTACTGAGACTTGGTTGAGAGAGGAGCTAGAGGATGCTGTTCAACTTGAGGGATATGATTTCTTTGTAATAAACAGGAAGAATAAACGAGGTGGTGGTGTGGCACTTTATGTAAGTTCTATTCTCCAAAGTGAAATTATACATAGTATGCCATTCTCCTTGGATAATATCATGGTATGTGTTACAGATGAAATTAAATGTAAGAAATCAAAAAAATATAATTATAAGCTGTGTTTATAGAGCTCCAGGATCAGATATCAATACTTTTGTAGATAGACTGATTGACATGTACAACACAATTAACAATAACAAGCTTTTGTTTGTCTGTGGAGACTTTAATATTGATTTTTTTTAAAACCCTTGTGGTCAATTACAAATAAATGAATTTATAAACTCTATGTTTTGTATGGGTCTATATCCTGTGATCACACATCCAACCAGGATAACTATGAACACATCAACACTCATTGACAACATATTAACAAATACTATTGTAGGGAATATAACAGGTGGAATACTTATTTCCGATGACCGTGATCACTTGCCGGTTTTTGTAGCTTTTCAATCATCAGTGGACAGCGTGCACCAAACTGTAAATTTTCTTAGGAAAATAACCGATGTCAATATTGACAACCTCAGAAGGGATTTATTGTGCCAAAATTGGTGTGAAATTTACTGTGATGATGTTGATGAATCATATGATTCATTTATTTCTATTGTATCTAATTTGTATGATAAACATTGTCCATGGGTGCCAAAAACTGGAGATACACAAAGGACTGATAAACCTTGGGTAACAAAGGGTCTCCCGAATGCATGTAAAAAGAAAAATCTTTTGTATAAGCAGTTTCTAAAATTTAGAACTACTGAAGCCGAAAGGAAATATAAGACATATAAAAATAAATTAACAAACATTATGCGATTGTCTAAGAAGCAATATTACTGCGATTTGTTTGAGAAAAATAAAATTAACATCAGGGGAACCTGGAAGCTCTTAAGTGAAATCATTAAAAAGAAAAAAGTTGTTAAAGATGATCCATTTTACTTTTATATAGACTCTGACGAAATTGTAAAAGGAAATAAAATTAATGGTGATTATTTCAATGATTATTTTGTTAATGTTGGTAAAAATTTATCAAACTCAATTGTAACCAAGAAAGTGTTCTATGGACAACTGTAAATTAATTAATACAATTCTGGATTCAATGTTTATTAGAGAAATGGATGAAAATGAAATTATTAATATAGATAACAAAACTAAGGGGAATAAATCCACTGATAGATAGCTTTGATATGGTTTTGATTAAGAACGTCATTGACTGTACTGTCAAACCTTTAACATATATTTGTAATCTGTCACTCATGACTGGGAAATTTCCTTCTAGAATGAAAATTGCTAAGGTGATACCATTGTTTAAATCTGGTGATAAGCACTTTTTTTTTTTTTCAAATTATAGGCCAATATCTTTGTTACCACAGTTTTCAAAAATTTTGGAAAAATATTTGTAAAGAGGTTGAATGATTTTATAGCAAAACATCATATACTTAATGAACAGCAGTATGGTTTCAGGAAAAATCTAACAACTTCTTTGGAGTTAATAGACTTTGTGGAAAAAGTTACAAATGCAATAGAGAAGAAGCAATACACTGTTGTTTTTTTTTTGTTTGTTTTTTGGATTTACAGAAAGCATTTGATACTATTGATCATACTTTATTATTGGAAAAATTACAGATGTATGGTATTAGAGGATTAGCCTTTAACTGGATAGCTAGTTATTTATGCAATAGATATTCAGTGTGTTCATCTTGGTGGGATAAAATCACAATTTTTGAGGATTACGTGTGGGGTGCCCCAGGGGTCAGTCCTCAGGATATTATTGTTTTTGTTGTATATTAATGATATAGGTTTGGTTTCTACGTTTTTGAGTGGTATTTTGTTTGCTGATGATACAACTGTGTTTGGTAGTGGGGATAATTTGGGACAGCTCTTGGACTTGGTGAAGAGGGAATTGCAAAAATTTAAATCTTGGTTTGACTCCAATAAATTATCACTCCATTTCGGTAAAACTACGTGCATCATATTTGGAAATAAGCCTAGAAATTTAAGCAGTAAATTATTGTTGAATGGCGTTGAAATTGGAAATGTATCTCAAACTAAATTTCTTGGAGTTTTTGTTGATGAAAAAAAGCTATAAGAGTGATAAGTAAAAAAAAAACATATCGTGAACCAACAAAGTTATTGTTTGTTCGTCTTCAGTTTTTGAAATTTTATGACTTGGTCGATTATTTTACATTGCAGATCATGTATAAAGTTAAAAATGGACTCTTGCCTCAACATGTCCAGGAGCTGTTTAAAATAAGAGAGTCCAGTTACAATTTGCGTGGAACCTTGGTATTTGATAGAAGGAAGTTTTGAACCACTGCTAAAGGTCATTGCGTTTCAGTAAATGGTGTTAAAGTTTGGAATGATTGTTTAGATTGTATTAAAGTATTTAGTACATTGGCTTGTTTTAAAAGACTTTATAAAAACAATTTATTAACTTGTTATAGTTTGAATAATTAAGTAAATTGCCTGTGTGGCTACTTTTTGTTCGTTTGTCCGTTGTATTACTTTGTTTGTTTCACTGAGTTACACTGGCATTTGTTTTTCGTGTGTATTTTTTATTTGTACATAGAAACTGATGTACGGGGTGGGTGTTTAGAAGCCTTTGCTTCTGCCGACACCCTTTCAGCCGTACCAAATTGGTAACTGTTTGAATTTTGTTCTATATATGTTTTAAAATGTTGTTTTCTCCTGATTTGTTTTGCAAATGAGAGATTTTGTTCGTGCGTGCTGAATAAAACCATTCATTCATTCATTCATTCATTCAACAAAAACAAGCTGCACATCAAACCATCCTCAACAGCATTCAAAGTTGAAAAACTCCTGATATTTGCATGGCTGCAGCACTTGTCAGAGGAATATTTCATCAGAATTTCTAATGACGGCGAATCAGACTCATTTAAAATGCAAACTGTGTTTTCTTCATGCAATCCTCATGTGATAACATGGGCATGCCAGGACAAAATCTGGATGATCGAGTTAAAAAGGCATGATTTAGCATTTATTTGGACAAAATGAAGAACTATTATAATTATGGCTCATTATGTACAGCACATTCTCATCTGTAACGAGCCCTTTGTGAAAACACACTATATGTTACAATTAACACAAAATAAAATTAAAATGAAAATACCGTGATGGGAATGCGCGACTAACAAATGCAATTGAGTAAGATTTGTGTTCTTTCTCTGTGTGCGTGTCATACTCATTCCTCTCCCTTTACCTAACCCCATCCATTCCCCACCCTTCATTTCCAGAAAGCCACCAGCAGGAGAATAATTGATCAATCATGCTAATTGAAGAGTCTGGACAGCTAGCCCACCATAGCAGATGTGCCAATTTGCATTCATTAAGAGAGAAATGAGTCTTAATCACTGCTCACCCTTTGATTGACAACATAAACATCCCCTGTCTGAATCTCCTTGTGCTGTTGCAGTCAAAAGCAAAAGAAATTATTTCCATAACAAAATGCAGTTTCTTTTAATTTGAAATTAAAGCTGGAAATAATAAGAAGAATGCTTTTGAGGAGCATCAGCTGCATTATTTATGATATGTGTATAATGTTCATTACTGCAAAATCTGCAAAGGAGTGAAATGTTACATAATAAAGAAGAAGAATGTCAAGATTCAAATTCAGCAACATGTACAGGCCTGACATTCTCTAATGGTCAACATTTACATAGCTTATTGAATGCTTAATGCAACTCCATTTATGACATGAGCGATAGTGATCATAAAATAAAACCTAATGGAAATGACCTGATATTTCAGTGCCCACTTCCTTTGAGTGAAGTGGCCTGGTGAGAAAAGGCCTGCTGCCCACAAATAGAACCACACATCTATATTTCCCAAGGCCCATTGACAATGACTGCCACTCTTATTATGGAGAAGATAAGCAGAATTTCCCTATGAATGAGCTTAGATTGTTTACTCTAACAAATAAGCAAGAAAAAAAGTGCAAAAAAAGGCAGCCAAAACTCACTCCTTTTACAGAGGAAAGTCCAGTTATTTAAAATTACAACAGACATTTCAACAAAATTGCATACATGAGTACATATGTGCCACCCTGATCACATAGGGTTACAATAAACAGATTATTCCAGATCAATTCAATGCAGTTGTAAACCTAATAAATCCTTGTGTACAGTCAGCTCCATAAATATCTCAATCGTGATGTAATTTTTGTGTTTTTGCCAATGTACACTGACACAATTAATGTACAGTTGCAGTGTAGACCTTGAGCCTTAACTCAAGGGGTCCAACAAAAATATCACATTAACCATTAAGGAAAAACAGTACAAGGAGAGAATATTTAGGATTATTTTTCATACAAATAATCACTTTTACAGCCAGGTTTCTTTAGACAAATCAGGGGATGGATACATGAACATTTCCAAGTCAAGTCAATGAATATGTCTTGGACTTCACTGAATTCAGTCATTAATGAATACAATCATCATGGTAGTAGTGTATGTAAATCTATCTGAAGTTGCAGAAGCTCCAAACTCTGTGACCATTCAAAAATGAAATAAGTGAGGGAAGCCACCAAGACACCCAGACAAATCTGAAGGAGTTATAGGCTTCTGGGGCTGTGACTGAAGAAAGTGTGCGTCGTGCAATTGTTGCTCGTTATATCACCAGTCACAGCTTCATAATGGAATGGAACATAGAAGCATTTTCAATCAAAAAATTCATCAAAACCAGGCATGAGTCTGCCATGTGCCTTGTGACAAACTGTAGCTTAAATATCATGCTTCTCTTGGCCAACCTCCATGAAACAGTGCAACTGGCCAGCTACTTACCCACCTGATTGCATGAATGCCAGAAGTGAATAAAGTTGCTCAATAGAGGAAAGATGATTGCTAAACGGTCCCTTTGAAGCTCATATTTGATTTTACGGACAGTGATTTTCCTGTTACTAGATGAGCAATGTAAGGTTATTGCAGAGGAAAAAGAAAAATCTTATTAGCACCACTAGTGGAGAGGGAAGGAAGAGTAAATACTATTAGATTAAGCTAATGTGAAACAGTAGCACTTTCATTTGTGACCAACAGAATGAGAAATCCAAATGAGCAACAGCAAAAACACTTCACTTGTAAACAAAATGCCACATTAAATACCAAATTTATTTAACCATGCTGTAATTAAGTAGATCAGGCATGCTAATCACCTTTAGACATTTTATTTTATTTTAAAGATTTCACAAATGCTCAGTTGCAGGCCAGAGTTTTGGTCATGTAAACACCACAAGGCATGCGCACACATACACGCACCCATCCGTGAGCCTAGTGGTCTGCACTGGAGTGTTAGCCAAGCTTGAGACAAAGTCCACAGCCCTCCACTGGGTTATCAAACTATGGCCCAGACATGCATCCATCTGTGGAAAACACAGAGACCGTTCTCCCACACTGCACAGCTCAGCCGTTATCTACAGACGGAACTACTGGGCAGGAATGTGACCTTTTATTTAGTTTTTCACATGGAATGACATCGTACGCTTCCCAGTGACAAGTGGGACAGGATTCACTGACCTCCTAAATCAGACGAGTGAGCACATGATTGTTTATACGACAAAGAGTGGGTTAATGTAGTTTTTTTAAATTAGTTAAATGTCCATGTGAAGCCCATTTTACTAAATAAATGAGGTGAGGTGGATTCTTTCTGTCATTACAAATGTAACCAAGGATCTGTAAAGCTCCAGAGGAGAGTTTTGGCAGTGTAAGAGAATAATAGCTTCCACACTTTATCAGCCATGCTTTCAGCAGCTCTTCTGTTGCTCTCTGGCTGTGAATAGAGGGGTTGTGAAGTGATGTTGTGAAGTGGACTGGGCTAGTTACTTCTGCTCTGCTTCCTTACTTCAGAAACTTGATAATATAGCCAGCAGGCATGCAACGATTTGTGCATATCTACAAAGATACTGGCAAAGTGAGTGGCTGCAACAGTACTGCAGCTTGGTTTCCTCTTTTGTCCACTGGGTAGCTTCCATGAGAACAGCCAAAAGGGCTAAGTGGAAAGCCAAGGGACCACTGGTGCAACATCAGACAAAAAAATAGAGCTTTGTGTGTCCATGTACTGTACGAGGTCTGTCCAAAAAGTATTGTACCTTTTTATTTTTTTCAAAAACTATATGGATTTGAATCATGTGTGATTACATCAGCCAAGCTTGAACCTTCGTGCATGCGTGAGTTTTTCCACGCCTGTCGGTTGCGTCATTCGCCTGTGGGCAGGCTTTGAGTGAGCACTGGTCCACCTCTCTCGTCGGATTTCATTTGTCTGAGAACTTGCTGAGAGACTGCCGCTTTGCTCCATGAAATTTTTTTCAGAAACTGTTAGAGACAGGCAGTTGGAAACCATTCGATAGATTCAGTTGGATATCGGTGAAGATTCTGTCGGCGTCACGCGGATTATGGACTGTTAAAACCTTTTTAAAGACGGCCCACAGCGGCGGAGGGCGCGCGGCGCACCGAGCGGCCATTCCACAGGCTGGATCGACCAGATCATTTCTAAACTGAATGCTGTGTTGATCCGGGACATCATGTGACTACCACAGAAATGGCAACAGAGCTGCACATAGCACTTTTGCGGCACATTCCACTGTTACAGGAGATTTTGTAATGAAAGACGTGTGGAGGATTTCGCGCGTCGGCACGAAGCAGCTCAGGACGCGCAGCAAAAAAACACCTCTGTCTTGGAAGTCTCACAGGACATGTTGGGGCATGTCCAGCTGTTACACAATTTCTCGGATACTCACTCGACTGAAAGCCATCGAAAGCCGTCTGAATCTTCTCAATGGTTTCCAACACGTTTTTTTTTTGTTTGCTGCACGTCCTGACCTGCTTCGTGCCGACACGCGAAATCCTCCGCACGTCTTTCATTACAAAATGTCCTGTAACAGTGGAATGTGCCGCAAAAGTGCTATGTCCAGCTCTGTTGCCATTTCTGTGGTAGTCACATGATGTCCCGGATCAAAACAGCATTCAGTTTAGAAATGATCTTGTCGATCCAGCCTGTCGAATGGCCGCTCGGTGCGCCGCGCACCCTCTGCCGCTGTGGGCCGTCTTTAAAAAGGTTTTAACAGTCCATAATCCGCGTTGGTTGGTTGCTTGAACAAAATAATACGAGATGTGGAACATGGTCTCAATTTTGCTCTCATATTTTGTAAAAGTTATCAAGAAATAAACACATATAAATGTGAAAACCCAGTTTTTGTAAACAGATAATACCTCTGAGGTGATTTACAAGACATTTTACCAAATGTTAGCATGCGAACTAGAGATACAGAAACATCACTGTGAAACTGGATTTACTGAAACAAAGTCAACTGAACTCTGGATCCGTCAAGTAGTCAAGCGTGAAGGAGAAGCTCACAGTGACAGTGTACCATTGTCTTTTATAATCGATCATTAAACACTGTGCACAACAATGCCAAGTAACCACAAGCTGGGCACGGCCGAGGAACACCCATCAAGTGACAAACGGCAACTGCTTGTTACCCTCATTTGTAACTAATCTCATCATAGGATTACCAAAGATATATTACTCTTATTCACTGAAGATCAGTTATTCAGTTGTTGAGATTAGATCAGTCCTCTGTATACAAAGTCATTCGCATAAATTGGTGAATCCCAAAGTATGAGCCACGGTCCCCTGGTGGGCCACAAAGGTACTGCAGGCGGGCCATGGGTGGTCATTAAGTCATTCGTTATAAAGTCTTTGATTTTCAATTTTGTACTAAACTTTAAAATAACATATAAACTATAAAAAAATCATAATAATAATGATAACAACAATAACAATGATACCGTTTAAAGATGTCTGAACATGACTGAAGCTGCTAAGACTACGAACATCCAGAAGTGACCACACACTAGCGACGATTCGGCAAATCAGGATGAAATTTTTGAACAGCTCAAAAATTTCACCCCGATTTCAAAACAGGTGCCGATGATGGCTATAACTACTACATATACCAAGTTTGTTTAAGATTGACAAAGCTGGATCAAGTTATTATGATACTTCAAACTGTGCCCTAATTTGGTATTCGGGATGAAATGTAAAGGAACGGCTCTGCATCCACTGCTATGTGTAAAGATTGTTCACTGAGCGCTGTGTGTGTGCAATGCATGTAAGAAACCACCGTTTTCAGCTGGCCTTTGAGAGGTCCCTCACAGACAAATTCCTGAATGAATGGACATTCATTCATGGTCTGCATGTCTGCACCAACACCAGCTTACTGAGGTAAGTTAAAAACTGTTTATTCTAACTCTAACTGTAAATAGACTGTGTTGCATACTCTGAAGCAGATGTAGTGAGTGATTTTTGTTTTTCTGTTAAGGTCAGAGTGTGAGGTTAGTTTTTGTAGTGTGTTTTTTCATCAAAACGCAGGTTCTTGGCATCTTAATGATGTGTTATCAGCAATCTATGTTTTCATTTTAAATCATGTTTAAAGTCCAGATCCTTTGTGAAAACTGAACCTAGAGTACCAAAAGTAGTTCCCCTATGATTATGAGCCAAAGACCCTCTTTTAATACTATTTGGCACCATTTTTGTTTTGTGTGTATCGTGCATAATTTTTCATAACTTTTCGCACAAACGAACTGAAAGTTCGACTGCTCTACACAGAGCAGTCAGATACACATTTACTAGGGGCTTCACAATACATGTATTTGTATTGAACCGTGTGATACACACGCGACAGTTGGGTGCACAATACTGTCTGCAGAATACATGCTGCAACACTACACAGTGTGATTATACACACGTGGATATTTGTTTTCAAAGTCACCAAAATTTCATCTCATTTCCAGACTGTGTCACTCCAGTTTGTGGGGTCTTTCTTCCCTTTCAGTGCAAGAGACACCCCCCCCCCAGCCTGCTCTGTCTAAATCGAACAGAAGAAAACATCCAGTGACCGGATTATTTAACCCATAAACGTTGGAAGCATAAATGAAATTGGTTCATTTACTTCCGTAACATCAACCTAAAAGCGAAAGAGTATTGATATGTGTTTGTGTTAAGTAACTGTCCCCATATGTGCTCAGTCCACATTAAGTTTAGACAGAAAACACCATCAACCTGCGATAAATGTGAAGCTTAGTATGAATTAGTGGAATGTTTCACTCGAGATGGCTGCCGAACAGCCACACTGTGTACAGTGATTTCAAATCTGTACAAAGTGAGGTTTTATGAGATGCTGTCATTTGCGCAAAAATAAAACAAACCAAAAATTTACCAAATAGTGCAACATAAAAACAAACACACCTAATGCGCTGCACAGTAAATTCATGCCAACGTAAATGACAACAGATGGAATCCAATTTGTAAACGTTTAATGAAAAAAGAAAGTTTACACTATGTCTTACAATGTCTGACGGCAGCTCTCAAGCTGCTTACGGATTAAAGTTACTGTATGTAAAAACCGAACTTGTACCGAACCGTGACATCTAACCATAAATATGAACCAAACCATGACTTCTGTGTACACTGACACCCGTAACATTTACGAAACTTTGCGATTTGGGATTATGTGTCTTAAGGTGCCCTGACCCTTGCACAACTTTGATCCACACACCCACACGCACATCGTCGTGATGATCCCACCCGCTGTGTTCCCAGCTGGATGTCGTGCTTTGTTCCATTGGATGTCACACGAAGTGCACTGAACGCTGGATATATAAAATAATTGTTTCATAACGGATTAATCATTTTCTGTCAGAGTTGGCTATCGAAAACACCTCTAATCGCTTCTGGACTCACAGGGGACTGATCCAGCTGCAGCTTTTCTGTCTCTCTCGCATGCGTGTACTTAATGTGATAGAGAATGCATTTGGAATCATCTAAAAAGGTAATTATTTGTAATGTTTATATTCTAATTGCTTGGTAAAACAGTTGCATGTTCCTTCCTTCTGGTGTGCAGCTGTAAAAGTACATTTATGATACATTTAACATCTTGTTATAATCGTTCAGACGAGCGGCGTGGTGCGCTGATGCAATCACTCATACTCACATGCTGTGTTTTTGGCTTGTTTGCACAATCTTCACTTGATGTTCACGTCATTAATGTGTGATTGAGATTTTGAACATTTCAAGCCACGCACACTATACAATACGTTTGAGGCGAGTTTACTCTCGTGCATGGCAGAGTGCGTGCAATTGCATGGATCAAAGTCGCAAGGTGTCGCAAGGGCCTTTACATAAGGACACACAAACAGGAGTAACCAGAATTGGATCTAATGGAAGAAGACGATCATCATCCAGTGAGCTTTGATATGCTCCATTGACGGACAACAAATAACCCTTGACGATTTTGATGATAGGGTGTTCTTATGTTTGCAGAATAATCTGTGATAAAATAGGAAGTCTTCAGGTCACAGTTAAAGCAAAACAAAACAAAAAACCCACACAAAAGAGTCACTGTTACATAAGCAGGGAATGCATGCATGCATTTTTTATGTAGGTGAGCCCCTGTTCTGCACTGAGGACCTGATAGAGTGACTGCATGAGTCTACTGGTTGCCAAAAGCACTCTTCTGCAGCTCCGCCAAGCAGGTAATTCACAAGCAGCAGCAGCATGAATAAAAGATAATGGGCCGCAGCTGACTCTTTTTTCACTGCATGTAATTTCACCAATTTCACAGAGTGAGAGACTTCTGCAAAGATTGGATTCTCGAAATTTTTGAATCGTGCCCGTCTCAAACCCTTAATTTGTCTTAATTGGTCAGCAGTAAGAAAGTACTTCATTTTTAGCAGACAGGTGATAACCAAAAATGTATTATCCTGCAGCAGTGCAACAACTTGAGAAGAGTAGATTTTAAAAAGAAAACATTTTAGTGTATGAAACCCAGTCTGTTTGTTTTAAAATGTTGGATTAAAATGGATGTGTAATTCCATAGTAGCAGACATTTTATTTGCTGATGTTGAGTCAAAATTTAATATTCCATAATCTAAAGGTCCCGAAGTATATTAAACGCCTATTCAGGTGTGGAATCTGTCACATAAATTTGCCTCCAATTCAGTGCCATCACATATTAAAAGACCATGAGCAACACTTCTGTAAAAGTTGGATCAGAAATATTTTAAGAAGTAATAATAGCTCAAACTGCATGTAAATGTGAGTATGAGTTTACAACAACACACATACTGTGAGACATTTTGCATGCCTGAAAAATGATGTTTAAAATCTTTTAATTTAGTTTATCTTTTTAAGTTTAGGATGAAAATTAAGTGCAGATGGTATAAGGATTATTTGATTCTACCTCCCCTCATTGAATGTGCCACAACAACCAGGACGATGCTTGTTTTGTTTTTATCAAACAATTTTGAACATTCCAAATTTTACTGTAAATTACTGAACCGGTGATGAAGTCACTATTGGCAGAGAACTCGGTCCTTCAGGTCCAATATCTGTGGGAAACAGGGTCACCGAGATGGTCAGCAACTGCAGTGTGCATGCTTGTGCAGAGATAGGTTTTCCATGTCAGTTGACGAGCTCAAAGAAGCTGAACATATCAGGAAAAGCAGACCTCCTGTGCCCTATCTGAATAGTGAGTGGAAGGAAACTGTTACTTGTCCCTCACTAGTCTCAAACATCACACTTGCAGCGCTTAACACTGCTTCTAAGGTATTCATGGCTTTGTGGGTTGTCCATTAACCAAAGGGTCAGAGGCTGCATCCAAGTTACCCTTGTCTGTGTGTCAAAGTGCCCTTGAACAAGACAATGATTTGGTTTGAATAAATGTCTTTGGGGAACGCATTAAAGGGTTTCTTGCCTCGCTAAATCAGCTTGTATTTACCTTTTACAATAATTTGTGGAAGAGGTTTCAGCCTAGACAGTCACAAATGCATGGCCCATTGTAGACGTCTGTGACATATATAACGGAATGCCATATTAGCTTGTCAATATTTAGAACTGGGTTTGAATCTTACTTATGCTACCTGTCTGCGTCCTTAGAGAAAAAAACTTAACATGCCTTGTTTCAGTCCAACCTGCTGCAACGGGAACTAGCCTCGGCTGGGGACGTAGTGCCCGTTGGTGCAGGAGCTTATCTCCAGATTCCATAATGTAAAGCGGAAGAGAGGCTACAACTTCTGCTGGGCGGGACGCCAGTCTGACACAAGTTTCCTACTCCAGGCAAGACGAGTACCCATTTACAGCTGGTTGAACTGAGACAACAATGAATAAGGGTCTTTTCCAAAGACACAGAGAGGGAGCAAGATTTGAACTAAGGAGTTCATACTGGAAGGCCAAGTCATTATCAACCAAGCTACCTGCTCTACAATATACATAATATTGACATATACCTTACACAACTGAAAAAAGTCAATTAAGTATGCTGTTGCAACTGCAAAAGCATGGAAACATCAATGTCTCAAAATAATGCAGGTTTACTTGTCTTTTTCTCACTCTCTCCCTCTCAAGTTTCCCCACACAGTGCTTGTTACACGATCTGACCTGAAGTGATCTGAGGTGACCTGTGTTTGTACATGTGCATATACATTAGCCTTCATTAGCAAAGGTGGTACACACATCTTTCAATCACAACATAGTGGCATGTAATGTCTGCACAATGATGGAGAGGATGGAGAAATAGGCCATGATTTCAAACATATGCTTTGTCTCATGGAGAAACAATTACCATCATCTGAATGGGGAGGTTCTGCTCTTTATTTTGGTATGTCATACTTTGTGAAGCAATGGGGAGTTCTTAAATTATTCAACCAAAAACAAGAAAAGTGATAATGGATGAGGAAATTACTAAAGATTTTACGTTGCTGATGTTTTATCTGTCTTCATAACGTGATTACTTTGGGGAATACAAATGCGTTGAGCACCATTACAAAGCTTAGGATCTGCTCTATCACATGTGTTTCATATCTATGCACCAAAGAGTTCATGAAAAATCCCAGAGAAAACAAAAGGATGTGGAGATGGACGCAAAGCTGTGCAGAGATTGTGGATATAATAAAATCTGATGTAAATTCAATATTATGACTTTGTAGCACAGAGAAGCAGTTGGAACATCTCTGTGCAATGTGTAATTCCTGAACAATTCAGCAGGGAATAACAGCTGTCAATTTGGACTCGAATTGTACCCATCTGCCCCATAGGGTTAAAGCAAGCGGCCCAGAAACAGGTCATTTCTTACAGACCTGAAAATGATATTGTTAAAGATATTTCATGAACAGGGAGAAAAAAAATTAACGTTTCCTTAGAAAAAAAAACTAAGACTGTAAAGCTCACTCACCTCTACAATGTCAGAGTTGGTTCTACTCTCATGGGGCTCGTTGTACTCTGTGTATTTCAGCAACACTTTGTCCATGTCTGTGCTGGCGTACTGGAACAGTTTGTTAGAACTGTTGAAAATGATGAGGGCTATTTCACAGTCACATAGCACGCTCAGCTCATAGGCCTTTTTCATCAGGCCAAACTTCCTCTTTGTGAAGGTAACCTGGGGAACACAGAGAAACAACATCATCCAGTAAGGTGGAAAGGTGCTTCTTTATAAAATTAAAATAACTAAGGAAAAAAAACTGATTTTAAAATTTACACATTTAATTTTGTCACACAACTGAGTGAAAATTAGTCTCCTGGCCATCATAGTGTATTGTGATGGCAACTAAAGATGGGGGAATCTGTTCCAGTTGAGAACTGGTTGCAAATTTTTCAGTCTATCGGCATCATATGCCTCAGACTAGTGCTGGGCAGTATACCAGTTCATACCGAATACCGGTGTTTTTTTTTTCTATGATATGAATTTTAGAAATACCTCCATACCGGTGAGTGCGTTGCGCAGAGTGGCGGAACGCCGTGCCCGCAGGGCATTGTTTGACTGAGGACAGTTTAGCGGTTGCACCAAACAAGCAGCATGAGTACAGCCCCGTGTAGAGTGAATGGATGTTTAGTGGTGAGCATAATGGCAAAACAGGGGGAAGTTCTGAAACTGAACAACCAGAACGAGAAACTGAAACGGAAGAACTTGTACCGAAACGAGGAGCTGTGTCCGTTGTTTGGAATTACTTTGGGTTTAAACAGTCCGACGTCGACCAAACTACAATACTATGCAAATGCTGTCGCGCTAAAGGTGTAGCAGGAGGAGGAAACACGAGCAATTTACTCCACCACCTCAGCCGCAAACATGTCCTGGAATATCAGGAATGTAAACTACGAGCTTCGTCCTCCTCGTCTGCAGGTAAAGTTAAAGCAAGCTGCACACATTTTCTGTTTTGTTATTTATTTATTTATGGATGATTCCTTACTGAATGTTCAGGGAATAAAGAAGTTTTACTTCAGTTACTTTGGAGTTACTGTTTACTTTGGAGTTACATGAGTCATATAGTTTACATAGTTTACATTGTTTTCGAAAGTTGTTTAAGTTGGAAAACTTGCATAATAAAAAAGTCTGTATTTTGACTACAACAATCAAGCATTCTGATTCCTCTTCATTAATACTAGTGTGGACATTCATTTTTCTACAATATTCACTCCTCATAACAGTAGAATACGCCATTCCAAGCCAGTAGTAGTAGTAATTATTCTCTAAATCATTAGAAAATAAGGCAAACACCCAGTTGTGCTTGAAAAGAAAAAATACTGTCAAATACCGTGAAACCGATATAATTTAGAAAAATACCGTGATATACATTTTTGGTCATACCGCCCAGCACTACCTCAGACATTATCAATTCCTCTTATCAATGTTTTTCAGAGAGTTTGGTGTTGCAAAAACTCATGCTCCATGACATCATATATGACATCATGATACCAAACTCTACATCAAGCAACACGGAAAGTGGCTGCACTGATACTAATAATAAATTCTATTCTATTCTAAACACTAGATTTTCCACACAGAAAATTGACTGGGAATTGATTAAGAATTGGACCACTAATCAGAATTAATAATGGCTATTTATTAGGGCTGTTCATGTTACATAGTGAAAAAAAAAGTTGTGAGAGACTTCGGGCCGCTTGTTGTTTTTGTTCCACTTGGAGTTTTATAGGTGCAGACCAAATTTGAACTCAGTCAGATAAGATTTAGAGGTCCCCCAGAGTGACACATTTTCCTCTCCCTCTGCTGGCAAAGCAACATCACCCTAACAGGAGAAGACTCTGATGCCATTATTTTTCTTTTACTGGCTTCTAATTGCATGATTGGTCACCCAGAGGAGAACATGACTGGAATTACTGGATTACTACATTGCTTGTTTGGTGAAAATTGTTGCTTTGTGGGGGACCCCTAAACAATGTCCGATTACTTTAAAATTTGGCAGAGATCTTTTATTTTATTAGTGGAACAAGAACAACATGTGGCCCAAAAGATTTTGTAACATTTCACATTTTGAACAGGTCTACTATCTATAAATCTCATCCATTCATATCCTTTGGTGCAACAAGCTACAGACGTTCCACTCAGAAAACACTTTTTTTGCACAGTCCACTGTGTAAAATGTATGAATGAACACTTTTACTTCATTTGAAAATCAATGCATTTCAGCCCTCATACCGATTGAATTCAGTGTTGACAAGAAGAGCCGTCCGCAATATACGCAATCTCATTGTCTTCCAAAAGTATCGCTGTTACCAAGGTGATAGCTAACAATGTCATTTCTGCTTCTTCAGAAATGACCGCAATCCCATAGTGCGTGTCGGAAATGTCTTGTTTTCAAGCCAGAGGTCAGGGTCAAAGGCACGTCTCAACGGGCTGAGTCAGCCCGTTGGCAACAACAGGGGCCCATACATTACTGCAGCCCCTGACTCCAAACACGGAAAGTTATCTGTGTACTGCAGCATAAGTCTTGTAACGTGAATCCTCAGATGGGACTTCAGGTCATACATCATTTCAGTGGTACTGCAACCCGCTCTGCAAAGTGACTGTATGTCCTGTCGTGCTGCAGCTCTTGCCTCTGTGGTCATTTCTGACCCACACACGTGTCACTATGTTACATGGTACACTCTTAGAGACTATGCAGTGTGTTGGTACAAATAAAGAAAAACAAAACTCCATTAGAAAATGTGAAACCTGCGTAACTGCAACCACAGCACTGTAACTATCATTTGTGTTGTGAATGTGTTGGTACAAGCTTTGCATAGCATCACAGAGAAGTGCTTCTCCCTCTGTTCTCCATCAGCTTCTCTGACCTACTAAAAGAGGAGTGGAGCAGATGAGCTGGCTTTGTTCAACTTTAATTGGTCACAGCTTGCAGCTATACCCTCATTTTAACTGGTATAATGTGGCATTACCCTACGTGTTGCAAACTGTCGATGTAACTACTCAAGCAGTGGGGTCACTCCAACTGTGATAAATGAATTTCAAATCATCCACACTACAGGTAATTGCCACAGGACCATTATCCCTGCTCCAGACGTAGAGGAGCCGGTCCTTGTGTCATTTTCAATTCAGTGCACCAATGTCAGTCGAGCTCCTCTGACAAACTAAATTCTGAAGTGACATTTTGTGAAATGACAAGTATAAATGCAGGAGAAGGCGAATCAAATGCTATGTTTCCTTGCACACATGAACACAAAGAGTTTGTGTAAGTTTGGCTGAAAAGGAAAAGCCTGCGTGTGGGTTTGTGCATTTCATTTCAATGTGGATCCCCAGATGAATCGCGGCACAACGGCATGGACGGATATATGTTGAGAGCAATCTCAGAACTGATGTTTGTACCCAGTTATAGCACAGTCCCTCTATGCTCATTTTCAATTTCAGTCTCCTCTGACCAAACACGAGGGCTGCCTGCTCTCGTGCTCATTTGCTTGCTTGCATATTTTTTTATTTGCTTAACCAACTGGAAAGCAGACACCAAAATGATTAACAAATGGTATGCTCTTTAGTAGATGAATGTGGCTGTTAAGCCAGGGAGATGTCACCTTTCAGCAGGAAGCCCAGGATGACATGCTGAGCGAGGACTTTGTTCCACCTGGATGCATGGCAGAGTGCTGAGTGCAAAGCTGCTGACCCAGGCACTGCTTCATTGCAACCTCAACAGCAGCACTGAGGTTTGGTCCGAGGTCTGGCCGAAGACACAGTGCATCTACAAAGCCAGCTGGTGTCCATCCATACTTCCGATGAAGGTGAGAACCACATTACTCTCCTGTAAGAGTATGGTTACCTTATATAGAGAAGAATCGAGGCTCTATTGTGCAAATATAATTTTTCCTTCCTTATTACAATATATCTAACAAGTACAACACAGCTTGACGGTCATTATGCGAAATGACCTTCATATACACATATAACCTCATTCAACCCTCATATTGTGAGACGGTGGAAAACCACAGTCATCCTTGAGGTCAAGTGGGAGGTTTACTGGCACAGTTCACCAAGTCAAAAAGACCCACAAGAACCACGCACAGTGGTTTTCAGAAATTGAGCTGCTCTTACAATAAATGAATACATGTCACAGTTTGTTACTATACTGTAAAACTCTGCTGAACTACTTCGGTCAATGTCAAATGTCAAGGCAAAAGAAATGGGAGTCCACATTTACACTCTCAATAAACTGGAGTGATTCCAAGTTTTTCAGCATTTGATAAGGTCATTATAACAGCCCACACAATAGCAGTCAGATTACTGACTATTCCAGCATTTCATTTAGTCTATGCTTGCTGACAATTCTGACCTTTAAAGATTTCACATGAATTCAAGATTAGGTGGTTAATTGTGCTCTCAAATCTCAAACTTTCTCCATTTCTGGCTTCTTCCACAGCCTAGTGCTGGGAAAACCAGATATATATGAGAAAGTGTGGCACAGCTTCACCTAATTAACCTAAGAGGGAAAACTTCATCCATGGAAAATGACAATCCAAAACTCAAATTAAAACTTTTTGGATTTTTTGGTAACTGCAACTAAAAATCAACATTTATGCAAAGTCTATCATTGGAAAAACTGATGAATGTTCCCACTTTTATGTAGAAAAGACAAAGACCATGCTGTATTTGTAAACATCAGCATTTGTGCATTATCATTTTCTTTTGAGATGTGCATGTACAAAAACTGCATAGCTTTTACTGAGCTAAATGTATCTAAATTCTATGGCTATAGCTGCCAGCCAACCATTGTTTACTCCTGTACTTCATTCTTCAAGAGAATCCTGTGTGTTCAAGAGACCAAGTGGAAGGGAATTAAGGCCAGGCGCATGGGAGGTGGCTTCAAACTGTATTCTGTATCATGGTGTGGAAGGGAGGAGAAATGGTACTGGGGTCATTCTAAAGGGAGAGTATATTAAGAGCGTGTTGGAGGTTAAGCGAGTGACTGACAGGGTAATCAGTGTGAAGTTGGAAACTGAAGCTGTGATGATGAACATGCATATGCCCCACAGGTAGGTTGTGAGATGAAGGAGAAAGATTTCTGGAGTGAGTTAGATGTGCTGGTAGAGGATGCACCCAAACATGAAATAGTGGCGATTTGAGCTGACGTCAATGCGCATGTTAGCGAAGGGAACAGAGGCAATGAGGCAATGAGGAAGTAATGGGTATCAATCGATATGGCACTGAGAAATGTGGAAGGGCAGATAGTGGTTGATTTTTGCAAAAAAAGAATACTTGAATACTTATTTTAAGAAGAAGAAGGAGCACAAGGTGACATATAAGAGCAGAAGAAGGTGCATACAGGTAGACTACATTCAATGCAGGAGATGCAAAAAGAAGTTAGAAGCTGTAAGGTGGTGGCAGAAGAGAGCATAGTAAGACATGGATGGTGGTTTGTAGGATGACTTTAGATGTGAAGAAGAGGAAGACAGTAAGTGCTGAAACAAGGATCAGATGGTAGAAACTGATGGAGGAAGAATGTTGTGTGAAATTCAGGAAGGAGGTGAAACAGGCACTGGATAGAGGTGAAGTGATTTTGGACAACTGGAAAAGTACTGCAGATGTGATGAGAGAGCTAGGAAGGTACTGGGTGTGATATCTGGACAGAGGAAGGAAGACAAAGAGGTTTAGTGATCAAATGAAGATGTCCGGGAAAGTCTACAGAGGAAGAGGTTCGAGAAAAAGAAATGGGATAGCTGCAGAGATCATGAAAGTAGACAGTACAATAAGGAGATGTGGCACAAAGTGAAAAGATTAGTGGCAAAGGCTAAGGAAAGGGTATATAGTGAGCTGTATATATAATAGAATGGTCTATTGTCACTGTACGGGGGGAGGGGGGGGGGGGTACAATGAAATTATATAAAGTGGAATACTGAAGAAGCAGAAAAGGACTTGTACTGATTGCCCAGACAGAGAGACCAAGCTGGAAAGGATGTACAGCACGTAAAAAAGGCAAAAGAGGCACATAGTAATGTGCTGACAAGCAAGGAAAGTGTGGAGGTAAGGTGGAGGAAATATTATGTGGAGTTGATGAATGAAGAAAATGAGAAAGAGAAAGAGAGAGAGAGAGAGAGAGAGAGAGAGAGAGAGAGAGAGAGAGAGAGAGAGAGAGAGATGGCTGGATGATGTGGAGGGAGGACTTCAGGAAGTGCAAGAGATTAGTAAGGATGAAGTGAGGACACCTATGAACAGGATGAAAAGTGGGAAAGCAGTTAGTCCAGATGACATTCCAGTGGAGGCATGGAAATGTGTAGGAGTGGTGGGAGAGGAGTTTTTAACCAGATTGTTGAATAAAATCTTAGAAAGTGAGAGGATGCCTGAGGAGTGGAGATGAAATGTGCTGGTTCAGATTTTTAAGAACAATGATGTGCAGAGCTGCGGTAACTCCAGAGGTATAAAATTGATCAGCCACAGCATGATGTTACTGGAAACAGTATTGGAAGCTTGGCTAAGAAAAGAGGTAAAGATTTGCAAGTAGCAGAAAAGAACACAACAGATGCAATGTTTGTTCTTAGAGTGGTGATGGAGACATATCAGGAAGGCTAGAAGTTGTTAGTTCAAGGACCTGTGTGTTTATGGATTTGGAGAAAACGTATGACAGGGCACCAAGACAAGAGTTGTAGGATTGTATGAGAAAGTCTAGAGCAGGGGTGGGCAATCATGTGCCATGAAGGGCTGAGACACTGCAGGTTTTCCTTACTACCAATCACCTCAGCAGGTGATTTCATTCATGATCAGGTGCCTCAGCAGGTGATTTCATTGATAAGGTGTTTATGTTCAGGGGTGAAGCTCATCAGCAACCCACCTGCTGAGATAATTGGTTGCAATGAAAACCTGCAGTGTCTCGGCCCTTGCTGCCCACCCCTGGTCTAGAGTGACAGAGAAGTGTGAGAGGGTGGTGCAGGATATGTACAACGATAGTGACAGTGGATGGATGCATGATAGGAATGACAGAAGTGTTCAAAGTGGAGGTGGGATAAGATTAAGGATTGGCTCTGAGCTCTTTCTCATTTGCAGTGGTGATGGACAGTTTGATGGATGAGAGCAGACAGGAGTCTCAATGGACTACGATGTTTGCAGATGACATTGTGATCTCGAGTGAGAGTAGAGAACAGGTTGAAACTAGCCTGGAGAAGGGGATATACACTCTGAAGAAAAGGGGAATGAAAGTCAGAATAAAGAATAAACTGAATGTTAACGTCCAGACTTAAGACACACTTATTATCCATTTCGTATGGCTAGTATACTGGCATAGTAAGGCACTATGCTTTTTACCCATTAAAATTAACTTTATTAGGAAACTGAGCAGCTTCAACTTTACCTAAAGTCTGGGTCTTTTAGTGATGCTTAGGGCTAGTGGCCGGCGATCACCTAATTATTTCTTCTGTTTTTGTTGTTGCTAAATGCTGACAAATAATACTGTATTTGTTGTTTTTCTGCCACCTCAGTTTTTTCTCTCTGTTTGAGGTGCAGCTCCATCCAGAGATTTGAGTGGGTGTCTTCTTCTGCAAGCCTACCGTCCTGTGCACCAGAATGGACTCCCAAAATTTCCTGTATATTTGTATTGTTAATTGTATCATAGCATGGCCCAAGCAGAGGGTCACCCTTTAAGTCTGGTCTGCTTGAGATTTCTTCCTCAAATCATCAGAGGGAGTTTTTCCTTACCATTGTCACCTGTGTGCTTGCTCTGGGGGTTGGTAAGGTTAGCCCTTACTTGTGTGACGCGCCTTGAGGCAACTTTATTGTGATTTGGCACTATATAAATGAAAATAAATTGAAACTGAATTGAATTAAAATGGAATTGAATTGAGAACATCTACATTATCTTTTAAGAAGGGAACGATAATTGTATTTATAACCCTTTTGAAATACATTCATCATTCACCTTATCCACTGATAAGAATTCATTCATATCAGTGGTCCTGGCAAGCAGCCTCTCGGAAACAACTGGGAATACTCATTATTTTCTGGAACTGGCTCAAGCGTAATCTGTTACACCACTACTAAACACCACAGTTTAGTTGACGGAAAATGTTTTCCATGACATCCACAATGTCAATTACGCTTTTGTTGTTAGCCCTACGAGAACACAAAGGGTTGTTTTTATATTCCTGTCTCCTGCTGTGTGTGTATGTATATGTATGTGTATATATATATATATATATATATATATCAAGGTGTCCTCCATTAAGACACCAAAATCCAAATTGCTTGTGGTTTGCCTTGCATGACAGCTCCTCAGATTGTTTTGTGAATGTGTGAATGTAAGGAATCACTGTAAATCACTGAGCATCTGCTTTGAAATGGGATAGAGCTGTAGAAATGCCGTCTATTTTCCATTTTAATTGCCAAACAGAACAACACACACATCCCCACATCAAGTCAATAAAAAGGTTTATCAATGTCTATCCTGAGGCAGCAGCTGCCAAGATGACAAACAAGACATCTGGGGCTGAGAGTGCAGCTGTGACTGTAGAAGTGGCAGGAGATGCCTGAGTCACTAACACCTTCAGAGGGGTGAAGAGCTAGCAGCCTTATTAGAACCCCATGTCACCTCTGACAGCCCCTACGGTAGACATGTGAATGGCTTGAGAGATGGAGAGGTCTGGCACCAGCTGGCAGTGTGACCCAGGCCCCGTGGCTGCCGCCCTGGCTGTGCGATGCTAGTGTGTGGGCCTGGGAGACAGGCCAGAGCCAACTCGACTGTCTGCCTGCATAAACTCTCCCTGGGAAAGAGGACAGCCCGAGGATTCCCATGTGAACAACTGAGGCCACAACGGCCTCACCCAGGGGGTTGGACTAACCTTGAGATCCACAGAAGGGAGCAGACTGGAAAGAAGACTTCATGCACTTTCAAAGACCACAATGGAAATAAGTGCTAGTTGCTTTATTGTGTTACCCTTTTATCATGATGGTATTGTATTTATATTATACAATGGCATTTTAATAATAAATAAAAATCAATCAATCATGCTAGCTTAAAAAATAAAAACATGTTTCCAAGAAGTTAGACTCATCATTAATTTCACTTATGGACAGCATGTATCACTGTCAAGGCTGGTGGTCATTCATACCTATAACACTCTTGCAGCTTTCTTTAATTTCTGATGCTCTGAACATCAACATAGCTTATTTCTCTAGTTCTGAGGAAACTGCACTCAAAATATGATAATATATGCAGTTTCACATTAACAGTGCTCTTCTGTTCCATACATGGTCTATCAAGAAGCTTTTTACTTGTCACAAAAATAAGGACGACCGTTTAGAACTTCTGGAACGAATGAATGCTTAAAAAAAATGGGAAGAATATGCTGCTTCTCTCTGGAGAGACAGAGAAGGAGCTGCTCTCTGCCCACGGGCATCTGATGTGTCAGAGCAAAATCCAAAATGAGCTACAGCAAGGGCAGGCAACCCTCCACCCAGCAGCAAAATCATCAAACTTTTAATGTCTTGGGCAATTACCCTCAGTGAGCCCGCTTAATGGCATCCAGAGGACGTCACTAGTCACTGGTCAGTGCTCACACAGCTACACCGAACTCTTCCATATAAGTCTAATGTGTAAACTGTGTGTAGATCCATTATCATGAAGGCAGCGGTTCCCAGACAAGAGCAGAATCAGTGAATCAACCAGGGTAATAATGTTGTGTGGTCATCTAATGTGAAAATCACTAAGGGCCCTTGGGCAAGGTCCTTAATCCCCTAGTTGCTCCCGGTGTATAGTAAGCGCCGTGTATGGCAGTACCCTCACACAGGGGTGAATGTGAGGCATTATTGTAAAGCGCTTTGAGCATCTGATGCAGATGGAAAAGCGCTATATAAATGCAGTCCATTTGGTATTGCCTCTATCACAGTTCTAAGTGGGCTGAGGTGATGCCAGATGGTGACGTGAAAACTGGTCAGAGAGGATCATCACTATCACTGTGTCCATCAATGTAGTAGATGGGAAAGAAAAGATGTGCTGAACAAACCCACGATTTTAAAACTATGGTTCGGCAAGTAGAGCTCCGGTCCAAGGTTCACTTCAGACTTGGTCCTTTCTATGTGGAGTATGCATGTTCTGCTTGTGTTTGCGTGGGTTTCCTGCAGGTACTCTGGCTTCCTCCTACTTCCAAAGACAGATAATTGAACTGATAATTGTAAACTGACCATAGGCATGGGTGGGAGTGAGAGTCAGTTTGTCTGTCCATATGTGTCAGTTCTGTGATAGACTGATGGCATGTCCAGGGTGTGCCCCATCTCTCGACCTTGGGTGAGAAATGCCCAATTAAGTGGGTTCAGAAAATGGATGAGTGGAAGTAACAATCTCTGTACTGTATTTCAGTATGTGATGTGTTCTTTTCTGTGTCACAATGAAGGTGACATCCCAGTAATTTCATGTAGCATCAGTATGATGCGTTAAAAGAAAGGACCCGGTAACAAAAGCAAACAGAGTTGAATAAAGTTGAGATGGTACTATCCAGTGGACACTAAAACAGGACACTAAAAACACTGGTTTCTGAACCAGCAATTCTGCATTCTGTTTCCACTCACCACAAGAACGGAATATTGCATAGGGATACATTTCTTTCAGTGCAAGTGGAACGCTAATGATTATGTCATTCTGATGATCAGGCTGCTGCTGTGTTGACGGACCATTATATTTGTGATTGGCTCTTTAGCATCTTGCTAAGTATGACAGTAGACTCTGTGTTTCATGCTAATCTTGTGCAAGGCCAGACTTTAAAGTTTTGAGCAAACATGAGGCAGCGCAAAGTGGTTGAAATTACACATTATTCAACAAGAACAGGAGATCGACATTATGCCCTGCTAGATGGGCGATCATTTCTCACACACATATCAAAATATGGTCATTCTATAGACCAGTGACTGCTGGCTAGTGGGTAAAAATCTGTCAACCCCAGAACACTGTATCATATTCCTCACATTCCTCACAGTGTATCCGAAAGTATTCACACTTCACTTCACTTTTTCCATATTTTGGTATGTTAAATTCTTTTTTTTTCTCCTCAAAAATTGTACTCACAACACCCCATAATGACAACATGAAATTCATAAAAAAAAAAAAAATCTACAGTTCTGGCCTGGAATATGGGGCCATATTCCAGACCCTGATCCATGCATTCATCTCTTCTAGATTGGACTACTGCAATGTTCTATTTTCTGGTTTACCGCAGTCTAGCATTTGGGGTCTCCAATTGGTTCAGAATGCTGCAGCCAGACTTTTGACACGAAGCAGAAAGTTTGACCACATTACACCCATTTTGGTATCTCTTCACTGGCTTCCTGTCCCAGTGAAATCAGATTTTAAGGTTCTGCTACTAACCTATACATTTATTCATGGACTGGCACCTCCCTACCTAGCTGACCTAATTAAACCTTACGTACCAGCCCGGGCTTTACGTTCTCAAGGTGCAGGACTACTTTGTGTCCCTAAGGTGAATAAGAAGTCTGCGGGTCACAGAGCTTTCTCTTATCGTGCCCCTGTTCTGTGGAATGATCTCCCTGCATCAATAAAACAATCAGATTCTGTGGAGACTTTCAAGTCCAGACTTAAGACGCATTTATTTTCCCTTTCATATGGCTAGCATACTGGTGCAGTTTTGTTTTACGCTTTTTACTCTTTTAATTCATGTTATTAGTAATTGAAGTGGGCCGCGGCCTCAACTTCACCTAAATTCTGGGTCTTTTAGTGAAGCTTACGGCTAGCTGCCGGCGATCACCTTAGTATTTCTTCTGTTTTTCTTGTTGATTAATGCTGGCAAATAATACAGTATTTTTTGTCTTTCTGATGCCTGATTCTGATTTTCTCTATTTAAGGTGCAGCTCCATCCAGAGATGGGCGTTGTGTTTGTGTTGGCGATCCTCCTGTCCTGTGCACCAACAGCAATTCTTGTATATTCATCCGTGAATTGTTTTGTGAATTATTTCTGTAATTTATGTTTGTAGCATGGCCCAAGCAGAGGGTCACCCCTTTGAGTCTGGTCTGCTTGAGGTGATACTGTCGCTTTAAGGACTTCCCATGGTGCGAGACGTCGCGCAGCGGTCCCAGGCGCCGTCGTCAGCCTGTTTCAAGCTGAAACCTCCACATTTCAGGCTTTATTGATCCAGGACGTCGTGAGAGAACAGAGAAGTTTCAGAAGAAGTCGGTTTCAGCATTTTATCCGGATATTCCACTGTTAAAGGAGATTTTTTTAATGAAAGACGTGCGGACGGGTCCGCGCGTTGGGACGCAGCCGGCGCAGTGCGGCGGCACAAGAAAAACACCTCCGTGTTGATAACCATTTGTAAAATCCAGGCGGCTTTTGATGGCTTTCAGTGGAGTGAGTATATGAGAAATTGTTTAACAGCTGGACATGTTCCAACTTGTCCTTAAGGCTTCCAACGGAGGTGTTTTTCCTGTGGCGGAGCGTCGCAGCGGCTGCGAGCCGACGCTTCAATCCGTCCGCACGTCTTAAAAAAATTATTAAAAAAATCTCCTTTAACAGTGGAATATCCAGATAAAATGCTGAAACCGACTTCTTCTGAAACTTCTCTGTTCTCTCACGACGTCCTGGATCAATAGAGCCTGAAATGTGGAGGTTTTCAGCTTGAAACAGGCTGACGACGGCGCCTGAGAGCGCTGCGCGACGTCTCGCACCGTGGGAAGTCCTTAAAGCGACAGTATCACCTCAAAATCTCTCATCAGCCGTTAAAATTTTCACAGAAAACCAGCTTAATTTTTCGAACCGTGTCCACTTCGATGTGTCTCACATGTTTAGAAAAAATTTTGATCAAACAAAGCGCCAGTCTCTCAGCAACTTCTCAGACAAAGGAATTCCGACAAGGGGCTGGACGACTCCTCCCACAAGGAGTGCTCACAGGCGAATGACGTCACCGACAGGCGTGGAAAAACTCACGCATGCGCACGAGGGTTCAAGCATGTCTGACGTAAAAACATATGAATGAAATCCATATAGTTTTTGAAAAAAATAAAAAGGACCTATACTTTATTGACAGACCTCGTATTTGTGTTTTCTGTGTTTGCAAACCTTTTTTTTTTTTTCATTTTGCAAGATTGTTTTATGCAAATACCTGTTGTTGAATTGATGCAGGTGTTTTACTGTATTTACAACTGTCTTTTGCATTTGGTAGTGTTGTCTTGATTTGGTACCCATAGTTGAAACCACTTAAAGCTAAACATAAAACTAAAATAATATGCGTTGTACTCCAGTCTGCATTTGCAATTCCAGTGCTACGCTGTGTTATAAATTCTGAAAGGTTAACAGCTCAAACCATTTACAGTGATACTGCAAGGAGCCCTCATTGCTCCCACAATATTCCATATCGCAATATTATTTAATTAGCCACTTAAGGCCTTCTTTCATTTTAATGCTATGAGTACAGAGCGGCAGCAGCAGAGCGGCGTAGATAAAGATTTAAGTTGTCTTGCAACAACGGAGTCTATATACTAATGGCTATTCCCCCTTGAGTAGTTGTGCGCCCCTGGGAGACAGCGCTGTGTGCTTCATAGACATACACGCATACATCACTTCAAAACCAAAGCTTTTATTTAGCACAGTGGCCTATTGTCACAGCAGATTCTTTGCTAAGCCAGCAAAAGCCAATTAAATGTGATCTGAAATGCCTGCGTTCTTCTGATAAACTTTCTCAAAAACCACGCAGCAACACTTTTTTCCCTTTTTTTTTTTAATCTGATGCACACCCTAGGCTCTGCGAGACAATAACATGCAGCGTCTCTGCACAGCACCACTATTCTGCGAAACAATAGGGTAAAATGACCTTTCATATTTTAAAATGAGTCATTTTAATTGTTACTTTGCTCTCCTAGCAATCAGATGACACCCTGTTTTGGTGTAATTTCCTTTCTTTCCATCTGCCTTGATCTCACGGATCACTGCATCCAGTACAGAAGCCAGCATCCGGCCAGGAGTGATCCCTCCTCACCCACAGCCAGGTGTTAGACTGATAATTGGCCGATGGTGTGGATTTTTCTGTCGTACTTGGCTAAACCACTGATAAAGCCACTGACTGGCTCGCACTGAACACACCATCACATTATTACTCTCAGAGAGGAAACAGTAACTCCGTAACATTTCTGTGTGCACAGCATAAAGTTGTGTTCCACCTGTGAGAAAATGCAAATTGTATTTGGTGGTGGGGGGAGGGGGGGGTATGCACTCTGTTGGCTGGGCAAAATGTATCTTCATTAATTGGTGTAATTCGTCAGAAAGTGCATCCTCTGTTCCCCAACTTAGCTCTTAAATCAAATGTAGTGTCACTAAAAAAGAAATAGATGCAGTCGCCCTACTAAAGATAATCCAGTCTGTTATTCTTGTTTCAAACAGACTGGGGCTGTTTTGTACAGTGTTTCGCTGTTTAGGAGTTTATATTTACCAGGACCAGACAGAGTAAATTCCAGCTCTCACCCTCTCTGCGGCCAGCCGGGACCAGTGAAGCAGAGGCAGAGAAGGGTGCTGTGTGTCCTGCTTGACCCACCCTGCAAATGAGAGGGTGCTGTGGTGCAGTGGCTGTTCCTAATTACTACCAAACGGCTGCAAATACATAAGGCTCAAGCAAAGAAGCCCAGCTACAGTGCCAGGCAAGGGGACAAGCCCTACAGTGTGGGGAGGCCACATGCGGCTCTGCTTTACCCTGGGTTCACTCCCACGCCACGAGGCCCCCGCTGCAGCCCAGCGCTCCTGCTGCCTCATCAACTTCGCCGGCTGAAATTGCAGGGTGGCAGGGGAATCGTGTCTGTAAATACAACAGCGCTGGCAAAGACATGTCATGGTCCCTATTCAGCTGGCTGGGACGTTTGTGGAGGAGGTATGTCTGTTTAGATCCATGTACACCATGACAGCTGTTGAACTTTGGTCCAAGGCACCGAAGCGTGAAGAAAATAAAAGAGGAACTTAACCTTGAGACAGGTACGGAGCAAAAAATTTGGAAACAACTTCTCAGGCGTTTGCAACTGAATCCAGTGTATCATTATTGTGATGATAAAAGTCAGCACATTGTTTATGTGTTTGCAGCGTGTAATTGTGATTAAAACAAACAGACAAAAACAAACAAACAAAAAAAAAAATCACCTGTCTGTTCCTCTCATCCATAATCCTGGTGATCTGTATCTTCTTCCGACCCATAGCTGCAACTTTTCCGGCAATATCGGGAAAAAAAACACTTTCTTCTTCTGCTCTCCTAGCACATCATGCAATCTTCTCTTTGCTCGTACACTCTCACGCGTCACAGTCAATTTTTGTTCAACTGTTGGACCACACCACAATCTGTAAGAAAACAGAAAGAAACAGATGGAAGTTAACAGATTCAGTGATACCTTCTGTGCTACTTCAGAGCACCTGAGGGTTCTGTTCTCAAGCACATTTAGAAGGTTTGAGCATCACATGGCATTCTCTTATTGCCCCTGCTGCACCCGAGCCACAGCCTACTGAATATTTGTAATGTGCTGCACAAAGGCTTGCAACACAATTTTAAATAATAATAATAACAGTAATTGAAATAATGAAACTACAGTAATATCATATTTTTTAAAAATTACTGAATTACCCCAACCATTGTGTAGTTCCAATGGGACATCACCAAGCCACCAAGCCTGAACATTTCATAAAGTACACTTTCAAATTGGAAAATAACTAAATAATGTACAGAATTACGTATTATATATTATGATGATTGTTTTGGTGCCCCCTCGAGCAAGTGGTGCCCGACACCCATCATGTTATGCACATGGTGGGAGATGTGGCTCCAATGATACGGATCCCTGTATATTTTAAGTGGGTATATGGAAATCACAGGGTTTTTTTTTTTAAGTTGGTATACATGGTAGTCTAGCGTATCACATAGACTATACTACTGTATCTAGGCTAACAAAGTTTTCTTTAAAATACAGTACACTTAAATATTATTCATATTGTTCCCAGGCCTCCAACACAAATACAAATGGAAACAGATTTTCATGACATGTCAAAAAAGCATAAGAAAAGAACACGGCTGAAGAGTGATTCAAAATGTTGAGAACTGATGGTCACTTTGTGGATCCTGAAGCATGTCCGTTAATTAAACAAGATATATTGATGTGCACAAGCAAAGTGCTGAGCTGTAGATGTAGACAGTTGGGACAATTTGTCAGATAGTAATGAAGCTGAAAAACATTTACACGCATTCTCTTTGTATGCAGAACATACTACAGGTGTTTTAGCCTAGCATGTTAACACTTAACAGGTGGATAATCAGGGTGACCGTTCCAGTACAATCGTACACTCGTCAGGACTGACGTAATGCCATTTCACTCATAGTGCTGCAGCTTAGCTAAAATTTCCATAACAACTGTTCATTGGGTGATAAAAAAAAACCCATCAAAGTTGGCATACATATTCTAAATTAACTAATGTTTATTTTCAGATATGGAGCTATCCTGGAGCTGACCTCTAATGAGCTACAGGGGTCAATAAAGAATTACACAGGGTTCAAAATTTTAAAAAGCTCCAGTCATGTTGAAAATTATACCACATTATTTGTTTGATGATAACAATTCTAAAAAGGTATAGTTTGGACTATCTATGACTGAATGTTCTGGAGTTATGAGGTACAAACAGCAAAAATGGTGACAAAGGTCAGTTTCAGTTTGTACAGGGGTCAAAAGTAAAAGTGGTAAAAAGTGATGTAAATTATTGGTTGAGCTAATAGGATTAATAAATGGAATAGTTTGCACCATCTGTCATGCTTAGTTATCATGTTATGGGGTAACATATGTCATATGTCATAGAATCCAATGGATGTTGACCTTGTTTGACCTTTACTTTGGACACCAAGCATTCAACATAGCCAAAACTATTTAAGACCTTATGAACTATTGAAGACCTTACACTGCAGCTTTCAGGAAATCAATTGACAGCATTAATTGATGTATTTGGACTCATGAAAAAGCCTGTAAACATCCACAAATTAGCTGCATCATTATAAAACCTGCAGTGTTCAAAGCATGTGAAAAAAGTAGCGGCTAATAGTCCAGAAATTACAGGCTCAGGGATCCCAAATATAGCTACCAATGGGCATGGCTGCACAGTGATTCCAAGATTTTTTGACATAATACAAAAAGCCAAAAATGACAAGTTTGAACAAAAGAAGAACATATGACTTGAATGACAAGGAGAGCAATGACATCTATCACATTTGTCTACTATGTCACAAAATATTGCAGAAAATCTTGATTTAGAAAAATGAACCCTATGTAGAACTTTAAATTGGAAAAGTCCAAGCCGTGCAGAAGAGGAAGTGGTTCTAATCCTATACATAGCTTGATCCCACAGTGCATCCTTCATTTGCATACCCAGTTCCTTTTCCCATGCAATCTTAATTTTACTGACGGAATCCGATTTAAAAGATAAGATGTAAGACTTCAAAACAGATCCTTTTTCGTGTGGATTAAGGGAGCGCAAATTCTCCCAGAACTGTTTAAGGGTATCAATGCAAAATTTGAAAAAGTCTCAGAAATGAGATCAGTGTCACAGGAAGTCTGTAAGTGGTGGACAAGTTGGCAAAGGAATCAAAAACCCCTAAGCAAATAAATCTTTCAAACATTTTAAACCTTTACCATACTAGAGGGAAAAGGTTATGTCCAAAAGTGAAGGGGAAAATAAATGACTGTTCTTAATTGGCGCTAAAAGAGAGACAGCCTCAAATTTGTAATGATGTCTAAAGTGGTACCAAATCTTAAGGTCCTTCACACATAACATGACTGAAGTCGACTAGTGCACGAAGGAGGAAGTGCATGCCATTTGTGAAAAATTGGAGCCACCTCAAACGCCTTGTACAGCTGTTGCCACAACACTCGCATACACAAGTGGCCGAAAGACAGTGAGTGCCCTGCGCATGCTCATTCAATCCCCCTCTCGACAGGTGTCGGACAAATTCCAGGTGTCACACAGGAACATCTAACACCGTTCGCTTGACACTTACAAAATGTGTGGCAATTTCCACTGTAAGCACAAAAATAGTGAGCAGACGATCACTTTTGAGCTGGCTGTGAAATTTGTCTAAGTGCCCCCACAAGTGTGGCATTGCAAAATAGCAACACACATATGGCGTGCCAGAGTGTCAGCTCCCCCCGCAACACATGTGCCGTGCATGTGAATCTCACTTGTGTTGTGCCACCACCCCCTCCCCCCAACAAAGCCTCGGTCCCACCAAATAATAACCCATGAATAATGAGCCATACATGGGTGTGTCAGCAATTATTTGAAGAATGAGCCACGTTTTAATCTATTACGTATCCGCAATGAAGAAGCCTCTACGTGCCACATGTGCCAGCTATCAGCCTTTAGTGAGCCACGACTGACCTGTCATTTGAGCCCCGTCCAGCCTCGAATGGCTCGTGTCGCTGCATATGATCCACGTCAAGCCACATATGATCCATGTAGCACCATGTAACGCAACGTTGGTGCACGTTTAGGTATGGGTTTGGTCCAAACCTCCAGCCCTCCCACACTTGGTCCCTTTAAAGTGTGGGTTTTCATTTCACAGCATCCATTCAAGATCTCATCTTTTAAACGCAGTCCAAAAATACACACTCCAATACAGTCCGGGCGGTGTGTGGCATGCATCAGGCTGCTGTTCACCTGTGTTCCAGAGTCATTAAATGCACCAGACCAGCTAGAATCAAACCACGGGTTCCTGAACAGTCGCCTCAGTGCTTCCTCTCACTGGCTTGATTTCTTCTGCAGCATTGTGACACTGTGATCCAACTTTTAACTTTGTGTTCGTCTGTTAATGTCTGCAAAATCACTCTTTTGCGCACATGCTCTGTGCTGCTTCACACTGGCTTTATTTCTTCCGTGGTATTTTGACACAGTGATCCAACTTTTAACTTTGCGTTCATTCATTATTGACTGCAAAATCCCTCTTTTGCATGCGCATTTTGCATTCCTGGACAGACGCCTTTGCGCTCCTTCTCGCTGGCTTCATTTCTTACGCGGCTTCGCTGGCTTTATTTCTTCTGTGGCTTTAAACACACATTTGACACCGTGATCCAACTTTTAACTTTGTGTTCATCCGTTATTGACTGCAAAATCACTCTTTTGTGAACTGGAGTTTTGCGTAAATGCTTTTCTTGAGTGAGTCATTGAGTCAGTTTACACAGAGTGTGCCTCATCTGATCCATTAACAAGATGTTAAAGCTCTCATAAACATACTTTTACAGCAGCTTATAAAGAAGGAATGAATATGCAACTGTTTTACCAAGCTATTATAATAAAACATAATAAGCTGTTCCAAAATACGCTCTCCGCTTCATGGAGCAGGAGAGAGAGGGACAAAAAGATAAAACGGTCCTCTGTGATTCCAGAAGCAATTCGAGGTGTTTTCAACATCCAGGTTTTGACAGAAAATGATTAATCCACTACAAAATAATTATTTTATATGCAGTGTCCGGTGCACAAAGCAGGTGGAATTGTGCGCAAGAGGGCCTGTCCAAAACAGCCTCTCCGATCCTCGTAGCTGCCAGGCGCTCGGATAATGGGCTTTTAGCAGCCTCATCCTCACCACACACATGCCTCAAAAATCCTTGTTTGTCCATGAGGTACCTTGTACACAAACTGCCACACGCTGTTGTTGCTAAATTTTGAACTTCTTGAAATTAGTGCCACGCTCAGAGATGAGCCTCATTAACTGAATATTCTGCCTCTAAGAGCCTCTCAGAGACACTATTCTCCTATGACTGTTGGATATCTCCTCTAGTACAAAAAAAAAAAAACCATGCTGCGTGGCTCATTATTCACTGTTCATTATTTGGTGGGACCAGGGCTTAAGACTGCACAAAGCCCGAGGGAGCTGGAGGTAATCTTACCCTTAACAGACCCCCAAACCCCAACACTCATACACACTAACACTTAAAAGTCCCATTAAGAACAAGGGACAGCAGTGAAAAACTCCAAAACAACAAACTGTCTATAGTGGCTCGCAATAGGCAGAAAAAAATTCAACCAAAAACAAGCTACCTGGGGGAATAAACTGATTTGAAAAACAAAACAAAAACTCAGCAAAAACGCTGAAGGAACGCCCACTGATCTCGGGATAAATATACCACAGTGCACCAAATCAATGGTACCATTGATGTAAGGAAGAAAAGAAAAAAAGGGGGGATGGGTGCATTCAGCACATTAGCATCATTCAAAAATAAATAAATAAAAATAAACAAGGCCCAACCCATGTCAAAGTGTCCTCTGCCCAGAACAGGTCTGAGACACCAAATCAAGGCTGTAGACAAGGATTATGGTACTGAACCCACAGCAACCATAAAAGAGAGGGGAAGAAGAAAGAGTACACTGAAAGTGCAATTAGCAGACCAAGCAAGTTCACCTAATAAATAAAATTACAACTCCAAGTGGAAGCTCAAGGGGTGACACACACAAAGAATGTACTTATTTATCGCTGTAAATAAAGTAAAACAGCGTGTACCCATTCTTCAACTCACGACCAACTAATAAACTGCTAAGCAGCCAATTGTGTGACAGCATCCCCTATAAGAATTACAATTAACCTGCTGGATTAAAAAAAACGAAACAAAAAAAAAAAAACATACAAATCTGGAGTATCTGACACCACTGAATGTGCATGGGCATGGGTTACCTTTGCGGTGTGGTTGGAAAACAGAGGTACGAGGTGTATTAGATAAGAAACCGACACTTATTTTTTTTTTAACTATATGGATTTGAATGACGTGCGATTACACCAATCATGCTTGAACCCTCGTGCGCATGCGTGAGTTTTTTCACGCGTGTCGGTGACGTCATTTCCCTGTGGGCAGGCCTTGAGTGAGATGTGGTCCAGCCCTCTTGGCTGAATTCCTTTGTTTCACACGCTGCCCAAGACGGCGCGAGTTGCTTTATCAAAATTTTTTCTGGACCTGTGAGGAATATCCGAGTGGACACTATTCGAGAAATTTAGCTGGTTTTCGGTGAAAAGTTTAACGGCCGATGAGAGATTATGGGGTGTTTCTGTCGCTGTAAGGACTTCCCACGGAGCGGGACATCGCGCAGCGCTTCCAGGCGCCGTCGTCGGCCTGTTTTGAGCTGAAAACATCCTAATTTAAGGCTTAGTTCACCCAGGACGTCGTGAGAGAACAGAGAAGATTCAGAAGAGGCCGGCATGAGGACTTTATGCGGACATTCCACTGTTTAAGGACATTTTGTAATGAAAGACGTGCGCGCAAATTCGCCGAGTCGTCACGGAAACGACTCGGCGAATTTGCGCGAATCTGTGTGCGCCGCGACAGGAAAAACACCTCCGTGCTGAAAACCATTTGTAAAATTCAGGCGGCTTTTGATGGCTTTCAACAACTAAGAAATTGTTTAACAGCTTGGGCATGTTCCAACTTGTCCGTTAAGGTTTCCAACGGAGGTGTTTTTCCTGTCGCGACCCCCCCGCGGTCGGGTCCAGCCTGACATGCGACTCTGCCCGCACGTTCTTTCATTACAAAATGTCCGTTAACAATGGAATGTCTGAATAAACTCCTCATGCCGACTTCTTCTGAAAGTTCTCTGTTCTCTGACGACTTCCTGGGTCAACAGAGCCTGAAATGTGGAAGTTTTCAACTTGAAACGGCGAGACGCTGCCGCCTCGAAGCGCAGATCGCCGTCAGGCACCGTGGGCCGTCCTTAAAGCGACACTACCAGACCAAAATCTCTCATCAGCCGTTAAAATTTTTACCGAAAACCAGCTGAATTTATCGAATGGTGTCCACTCAGATGTGCCTTACAGCTTTTGAAAAATTTTTTATCAAACAAAGCAGCAGTCTCTGAGCCATTCCTAAACAATGAAAAATCGACGAGAGGGTGGGCGACTCCTCACTCAAAGACTGCCCACAGGCGAATGACATAACCGACAGGCGTGAAAAAACTCTTGCATGCCCACGAGGGTTCAAGCATGTCTGATGTAATCACACGTGATTCAAATCCATATGGTTTTTGAAAAAAATAATAAGGTCGGATACTTTTCTAACAGACCTCGTAGTTATATCGCTGATGTTGATCTAACGCAGCTCTCTGTCTTAACGCAAAATATCAACACAATCACCATGATGGAGTAATCTGGCAACAAAGGCTCGTGGCCGTGCACCAGACTTGGGGCTGGGTAGAAGAGGTCAATGGGACTGCTTCAGAACTGGTTCCTTTTCCAGGCCGAACACTTCTTTTTGCAGAGCAGCCACAGGAACAGTAGTGCTGCTTTTGGGGCCTTCTGGTCCTCCCACAATCCTTTGTTTCATCTGGATCTGGCCTCCAAATCGTCACATTTCTCCTCCAATTTGGCAAAATTAGCTGTGAGGCCTTTAACTGTCATTTTCATGGCTGCAACATCATCGGAGAAGCTAGTGAGCAAATGTTCCATTTCCCCCACAGTATCTTTCAATGCTAGCATGTTAGCTTCAGCAGAGGCTTTGTCGATCGCCATTTGTGTCTTCAAAGATTGTAAATCGAGCCCGAGAGGTACCAATGCATCTTCCAATGCCAAGTGAAGTTTGGTATTTCAGGACTGCCATCTCTTTCTTCATAGTGGCTGCTTACTTGTGTTTCAGATCTTCCATGTCGAGTACGAACTCTGGCTGGGGAGAAGTGCAAGCAGCAGGTAGAGACGCATCAGAAGAGGCCGCGGCTGAAGCTTGTTTAAGAGGCCTCGTTTGTGACTGATTTGTGGCACGGCTATTATTGGTCTTCCCAGTCATCATCGCCTGGTGTCTCAATGGTACAGAGAAAATGTAAAAAAAAAAAAAAAAAAACTAAGGGTAAAAATGAAGGAAACACACTGTAAATAACAATCTAAGACTAGAAAAGTGGGAGCGTCCACAATCCACATCTTACTTCATTACCAGCTCAGTCCCCCCCCCCCCCCCCCCCCCCCAACACTTCGGATGAAAATTCAACTTCATTAACAAAAACTATAACTTCTTTCACATTTTCAGTGTTTAGAAGTGATCATGTCTGAGTCCTTTCAAATATTAACTCAATAAAAAGAGCTCAGAGAGTCGAGGAAAATGACACCCAAATTTCAAAGTATCATGCATGTAGAGAAAATGTTACATTAGCTTTTAAACACTCACGTTCCCCAACAACAAAATATCTGCACATACTTCCATAAAAGCAGCCATTTTCCGAAGTATTACCATGTTGACAGAAATGCGATTTCAATCAATGACTGATCCCCAACAAACTCCAATTACTTCTTCCCATCAACATACCCAATGTCCGTGCCACATTTGGTCAAAATTGGATTTGGTGTTAAGATACCACACCAATGTTCATAAAACCATAGTTACTGAGAGCGCACACCTCTGGTGGCATTAATAATAAACATATGATTAACTGTTTTGCAAAAAAAAAAAAAAAGACAAAGCAAAAGCAATATTAACGACAGCAATTATATAATTTGATATACAGTATTATATGTGCTAAATAAGAAGACCTAACATTTCAAAAGCTTGTCAGAATTTAAAGCTTTTATCTGCCAAAAAAAAAAAATAAATAGTGCTGGAGCATTTAAAGTTAAAAACTTACTTCTGCTGCATACTACACATAAAATAAATTCTTCTGTTTTTGAAGATCAAATATTTTTGACTTGTACCTTTTTGCTTTGTAGTGGGTTTTTGTGTGTAGGCATGGTGGGCAGTAGCCTAGCTGGGCATGACCACTTGGACAAAAAGACAATCCTAAAGCAAACACTGAGCAAGATTACTTGCATATCTAAACATTTAGATAATATATATGCTATGATGCTACCTTCATCCTAATACAACACCTGCTGCTGGTAGAGACAGAGCGGCAAGCTCTTCACTGACCACTCTGATGATAGTTTTGTTGCAAACAAGATTAAGAGAGCAAACATCTGTGACTGACAGAAGAGCTGAAATCTCCTGGGTTGTAGAAGAAGCCAGGGAGAATAGTGGAGTCAGGCTTGATTCCCACATGAGCATGTAACCTGGCCAGTGGTTTACAGTGTACAGTTCCCCAGGGGATGGCTAGCTCCGTCTTGTTTATGCTTCACTCCAAGAAGATATATACTGTACCTCCCTCCCTGGAGGCACATTCATCACTTACAACCAGGAAATAGAAAATGTCTAAACAACTACATTTCCCCTATGAGCACAAATGTAGAAAGGTTAACAGCTCAGGCCATTAGATGCAGTCACCAGTTGGAAGCTTAAGAAGCCAGGGCCCGAATTGGCAGTGAACACGAAAATGACCAGTTCCAGCGGTGCACAGTCATTATGGGTTACAGATGGACTGGCATTTTGGTGTCTGGCTGTCTGCTTTGGGCTTCTGCTGTAGACAAACGTGACTGAGATCACCTTGCTAACTACCCACGCATGGTTGTCTAAGCCAGGAAAGTAGCCACATGAACCCCCACAAGTAAGAATTTCCATAAACCACATCAAAACAGGAGGGATGGCAACATTCTTGTTAACTTACCATTTCACTCACAAACTGAGAAAGCAGCGTTAAAAGAGATGAGACCCACTGAAAGCAATACTGCTGTAAGGTCCTGTGACATGGCTTTCTTACTTCCTTAATGTGTGCCACTTTGGAACACGGCATTATATAAATCTAAGTGTAAACAAGTGTAGAAAAGAAGCCAATAAAGTCAAAGAATTATATTCTAAATACATTCTGAACACCAGATTTCTTGAGACAGCTTCGAAACAAGGATCTTTATAGTTTTATAAATACATGTTTTTCTATTAAATGATTGAAGACTGTCCACTACGGTATATTTAGATTTCACTGTGCAAATAAGAGGTGATAATCTGACACTGTGGCTTTCACAGACAGATACTTGGGTCTTCTTGCAGGTTTGGCATGACTCCCTCTTCCACTGTGATGTCATCCACGTCAAATACAGGTCACCATCAGAATCAGACTGAGCCCCACATAAGTAATCCTCTTGCCAACCATCGTACTTGAGGTACCACACTTCTTAAAGGATTTGCGTGTCCCCTTTGGGGGTTATTGCTCACTTTCACAGACAGATTCTCAAGGCCACAACAGAATGGACTTCATGGCTTACAGTAGTTTTAAGATTGCATTGCAGCTTGATGCATATGATATAATGTAATTCCGAGGGCATCTTCAGAACATGATCTCCAGAGACATTCAGACAGCATGTAGCCATAAGCAGCTGGAATGAGAATCAGCACCTTGAAAAGTAAGGGAATGTTACAGTACTTGAAAATGGTGGATTGTTCTCCTCAGACTGGGAGTACAGTTGTATGCTAAAGTTTGGGCACCCCTAGTAATTTTCATGATTTTCATTTATAAATCATTGCTTGTCTGGATCAGAAATTTCAGATAAATATATCATATAGCAGACAAACACAGTGATATTGGAGAAGTGAAATGAAATATCTAGTATTTACAGAAAGTGTGCAATAATTATTTAAACAAAATTAGGCAGGTGCATAAATTTGGGCACCCTTGTCATTTTATTGATTTGAATACATTTAGAACTAATTATTGGAACACAAAATCGGTTTGGTAAGCTCACTGACCCTTGACCTCCTTACACAGGTGAATCCAATCATGAGAAAGGGTATTTAAGGTGGCCATTTGCAAATGTTTCTCCTCTTTGCATCTCTTCTAATGAGTGGCAACATGGGAGCCTCTAAACAACTCTCAAATGTCCTGAAAAAGATTATTCAGCATCATGGTTTAGGGGAAGGAAACAAAAAGCTATCTCAGAGATTTCAACTGTCAATTTCCACTGTGAGGAACATAATGAGGAAATGGAAGACCACGGGCACAGCACTAGTTAAGGCCCAGGTGTCCGTGTGACAGGGAAGAGTCTGAAATAAGAATCACTGCAGCTGTATAAGCAAGATAGAAACTACAACTTCAGAGCCTCCAGTGGCTGGTATTTGAAGTTTTTGGAATGACATAGCATATCAAGATCCACTCATGTTGCTCAACACCCAAAAGAACTGACGGATAACAAGGTACACAATTTCTGAAGGATGTCTTGAGAATGCACAAGATATGCAAATATGATGCCAATATGATTGGGAATACGGATGACACACCAGTTTGATTCGAACTACTAGGGAAGAATACCGCTTCACAAGCTGGGGAGCGTGAAATAACTGTATCATCAACAGAGCATGAAAAAGAGGATCTCAGTCACATTGGCTACCTACGCCAATGGCACCAAGTTGGAACCCTTGGTACTGTTGCCAGGGATCAGGCCTATGAACAAGGACGAAATCCCTAGCGGCATACAGGTGTACTACTGTGGATCTGGGAGGAAATTGTAGGCAGATGAAGATTCCATCAAGCATTGGCTACGGGTCATCTGGGGATGAAATAGTCAGACACACTATCTACTTAAGTGGGATTCATTTGGAGGACATTTGACTGGAAATGTCAGGAAGATAGTGAGGAAAACCTACAACACTGACAAAGCAGTGACACCAGAAGGCTGCACATCATGCCTGCAACCCATTGATGTGAGTTGGAACCCTCCAATCAAACCCTGTATGCAAGAGATGTATGGTGAATGGCTGTTCAGCCGACCAATTGAGAAAACGTCTTACGGGAATAGGAAATGCCCATTGAAGAATGATTTACTCAAATGGATCAAGGAGTCATGGCAAGCAATAACCCCCAAAGGGGACACGCAAATCCTTTAAGAAGTGTGGTACCTCAAGTACGATGGATGGTGAAGAGGATGACCTACTTGGGCCTCAGTCTGATTCTGATAGTGACCCATATATGACGTGGATGACTTCGCATTGGAAGAGGGAGTCATGCCAAACCTGCAAGAAGACCCAAGTATCACACTACCTGAGTCAGACATCATGAAGATGACGCAGAGACTTAGGAAAAGGAGGACTACAACAGCCCTGGACACGAGCCACATATTGTAAACTTCATGGAACGGTTATGTTTTGTCATGGCAATGAGGTAGGACTGTTTCATTTTCATTTTACTCTGTTCTCTCAGGAATTCTAAATTTCACTACATGCACTGTTTTAGAAAAAACAGGGGCCATTTAACAGGGGATTTAGGATTTTCACCCAGAATCCATTGTTATATCAGCAGCTGATCAAATAAGAGAGAATACTGTTTAGTACCAATACATGGAGCAGAATATGTGCCTCAGTGATTCAGAGATACACACATTGACAGTGGCACTGACCTTATTTTGTGAAACAGATATTGATAAAAATGGTCTGCATGTGCAGTCTGTTTATCAACAAGATGATGTCTGCAATGTTACATCATGCATTTTTGCAAGGTACAAATGTCTTCTTGTACTTAATATTGTTGATGGACAATGAATGAAGTTGGGACATTGTGTAAAATGTAAATAAAAACAGAATACAATGATTTGCAAATCCTCTTCGACCTTGATTCAGTTGAATACACCATAAAGACAAGATATTCAATGTTCAAGCTGATAAACTTTGTTTTTGTGTAAATATTTGCTCATTTTGAAATGGATGCCTGCAACACGTTTCAAATTTTGCCATTCTTGCTTGATGTACGACTTCAGTTGTTCAACAGTCTGGGGTCTCCGTTGTCAATTTTGCACTTCATAACGCGCCACACATTTCAAATGGACGACAGGTTTGGACTGCATCACTCCCCTGTTTCCAGTTCTGGATGTTGTTGATGTATGGCTTTCTCTTTGCATGGTAGAGTTTTGACTTGCATTTGTAGATGTAGCGACGAACTGTGTTAACTGACAATGGTTTTATGAAGTGTTCCTGAGCCCACATGATAAGATCCTTTACACAATGATGTCAGTTTTTAATGCAGTGCTGCCTGAGGGATCGAAGGTCACAGGCATTCAATGTTGGTTTTCGGCCTTGCTGCTTACGTGTAGAAAGTTCTCCAGATTCTCTGAATCTTCTGATTATATTATGGACTGTAGATGATGGAATCCCTAAATTCCTTGCAACTGAACTTTGAGTAACATTGTTCTTAAACTGTTGGACTATTTTTTTCATGCAGTTGTTCACATAGTGGTGATCCTCGCCCCATCTTTGCTTGTGAACGCCTGAGCCTTTTGGGGATGCTCCTTTTATACTCAATCATGACACTCGCCTGTTTCCAGTTAACCTGTTCACCCGTAGAATGTCCCAAACAGGTGTTCTTTGAGCATTCTCAACTTTCCCAGTCTTTTGTTGCCCTGTCCCAGCTTTTTTGAAATGTGTTGCAGGCACCCATTTCAAAATGAGCAAATATTTGCACAAAAACAATAAAGTTTATCAGTTTGAATATTAAATATCTTGTCTTTGTAGTGTATTCAATTGAATATAGGTTGAAGTGGATTTGCAAATCATTGTATTCTGTTTTTGTTTACATTTTACACAACATCCCAACTTCATTGGAATTAGGGTTGTATTTATTTCTATTATTTATTTGTTGAATGTAGAACAACAAATATTCACAGTTGTGAGATGCACAACTTGATCCCCTCCATTATTTTCCCCATTCACTGGCTTGACATTTGATCGTGATTCAGGAACTTTGACCACAAAAATTACATTTTTCCTTGTTTCCACCTCTCCTGTGACCAGTGTTGGCAGTTACTTTGAAAAAGTAATCCAATTACTGATTACTCCTTGAAAAAGTAACTTAGCTACTTTACTGATAACGCAATTTTAAAAAGTAACTAAGTTAGATTACTAGTTAATTTATTACTTTCAGCAGCTGCCGACAACACCCCCTGCCACCTCAACTTGAAAATGATAACCCATTTTGCCAATACTCACTTTATAGTCACCCTTTATTGACTTCAATGAACACAAATACTTGTTTAAACAAAAATAAAATAAACTTACATTGTTTATAAATGTAATTATTAAATTATTCTAGACATTTTACTAACATTTAAATTCTCTCTAAACATTTTAGTTGCTGAAATTATTATTCTTATTTTAAGTAGTATTTGTAGTAGCAGTGAAAAAAGGCTTCAAAAGTGAACTTAGGGGTGTTGTGGGGGGCCGTGGATCTGCCCCGTCCCAAACCCCCTTTCCATCTGGATTCACCCTGCTTTGGCGTTTGAGCAGCAAGAATGTTTAACATTTATTTAGGCAGAAAACACGACCAAATTGACAGGTAAGAAAGTTTTATCAGCATTTTATACGTCGTGTCGCCCTCAGAAAGAGAGTTTAAGTGCATTTGGGTGGAACAAAAGTGCTAGCTGTTCATGCGTCACAGATCAGCTGTTTTTAGTGAGGACACGCAGAGTGGCTCAGAGTTTTAAATAGGGGGGGGAGGGAGTGTAAAAATGTCTTTGTAAAGCTCAGTGCAGGTGTGCTGTCATCATTGCACTTTGAGAGATGACGACTGCTTTTTCAACTCGGAGCGGCAGCGCAAAACCGCGGGTGAAAAGCATGCAGCTCGCTGAAAGTGGGCAAACTGGGCAGTTCAGTTGAACCCAGACCCCCTGCCCACGGGCCAGTTTTAATTCTGCGATGGAGCGGCAATGGAAAAATAATAGTATCGCACAGTGACTTGGAGAAGTAACTTTAATCTGATTACTGATTTGGAAAGATTAATGCATTAGATTACTAGTTACTGAAAAACAGCGGTCAGATTAGAGTAATGCGTTGCCGGCATCACTGCCTGCGACGATCTCAAGCTTGCATTAGGTGTCAATGTGCTTTTTCCATCCATCAATTTTCTGAACCCACTTATTCCAGTTAAGGGTTCAGCGGGAGGATTCCCAGTATAATTGTGCTTTTCTGTGGTTATTTTTTCATTGAGAATTCAATTCAAGCTAATTCACATAGTTTTATGTAAGTGCAACAGATAACATTTAGCATCAAGAGTCTGACCTTGTCACTCCTCAAGCATGCACTTAAAGTTGCCGAGAGAGAGAGCGCGCGAAAGCGAGAGATCAGTGAGTGACGATACAAATGTCTTGTACCTAAAGAACACAGGGCCTGTGTGTGAATGCTGGGGCAGAGGTAGGGGACGTTAAATACTAAACATGATTGTAGAGAGAGCTAAAATAGCAGCTGTGCTGACAGCAACGTAGAACTGTGCAAAAAACTTTAACAGACCATCATAAGTGACCACTGGGATAAATATTAATTAAAAAGATTGCTTGTAAATGCAAAGATGCAACTTATAAGAGAAGCACATCCCATACCTGGATATAAACCTATCTAGCACTTCAGAAAGATGCTTATCATACATTTGTACCACATAAATCAATGGCCAAGGAAAGAGTCACCATAGGAACAATCACACCACCTTGACAGAAAAGTCAATATGACGCATCTAACAGAATGATCAAGTGACTCTTTGCCCGAGTACATTTATAAAGCAGTATAGATACTCATATCTATACGAGACACAGTACATCACAACGTCTTGCTGCACTGATCGTCCAGACGAGATGTTAGACTGGTCCAGTGACATGAAGCCAGTCTCTCTCGTCCTCCCTGAAGACGGACCATCAGGAAACTAGAAGGCTTGGTGACAGGCTTGGACCTTACACAATCAATAAAACATGCCCAATTCCCAATGTAATTACTGAATCCAGCACATTCTTTTCACCCTCTGTTTGTAAACCTGTGTTAACTCAAAGTTGAGGCATTACTCCCTCAACTGTTGTCCTATATAAAAAGTAACATAAAACAGCACACTAGATTAATGTTTCTGGGTTTACCTAATGAACAAAAATTAGGTCAGATTTATTCCTATACCCATGCATACGTACAATTATCCTGAGGCCTTTCCAAATGCATGTATCCTCTAAAATGCAGTGGGTGAATAGATAAATTAATCAATCCATCCCCTCATGTTTGTTAACACAATAATTCCAAAACAATAAATGATATCTTTCAACTCATGAAATTAAAATAACACACAGGGTGAGCACACAACAAGAAGGTCATGGGGTCGATTACCATCTGTGGCCTTTCTGTGTGGAGTTTGCATGTTCTTCCCGTGTTTGCGTGGGTTTCCTCTGGGTGCTCCGGCTTCCTCCCACATTTAAAGACATGCAGATTAGGTGAAATGAAAACTTTGTAACTGTCCAGGTCTCCCTTGCAAAAGAGATCTTGATCTCAATGGGACAAAGCTGTTTAAATAAAGATTCATTCGAAACATATTCCAATAACGTTTGATATTGTAGCTACTTGAAATTAAGGAGTGTTTTGTACTTATCCTGTATAATGGGAACAAATATTTTAGCATCTTGCTAACTTTGGTGCTCAAGACCAACTGAATAAAACACCTTTATTTTGTCACTCAGTGGGATAGGAGATGGGCTACCAATATGTAGGACCTGGGTTCAACCCCCAGTCACACTATCTGTCCGTGTCCTTGAACAAGTCACTTCTCCTGCATCATCTCAATCTACCTGACCATACATAAAGGGTACTAGTTGGCAAAGTAACCTGTGATGGACTGGCATCCAGTCCAGGGGGCATCGGAGACTCACCCTCACTTCACTCTGGGGAATCCGTGCTAAGCACCGGTGTTGCAGACCAAACGGTCTGCTGCTAAAAAACTGCGCATGCATCATTTCAGAGCTCTGAGACAGTCTCTTCACCCAAAGCGATCAAACGGATTAATGTGATTATTAACCCTCAGATGACAAAGCAAAACCTCTTAAATCATTCTAAAGTCAGTTTTAAACAGAAACGAGGCAAATGATTGTTGTACAAAAGCTTCAGATATCTGTCACTGAGACAGATGATGACTGAAGTGCAGTTTTAAGCAGAAACGACGTGATAATCAGTGAACCACAGCTAACGGCGCATGCGCAGTGAAGGCAGGGCGGACAGATTTTTAGGGGAGACCATTCGGTCTGCGACACCAACGGACCTCAAAACCTATGACGACTGACTAGAAATATCTTATGGACATGTCTGCCAGTGGACCCTGGATGAATGATGGATTGGAATCAGGTGTGCTTGACAGCGAGAAAGTAAAACCTTTTCCACACAGAAATGGACTAAAAAAAATTAAAAAAAAGAGAGAGAACTATACTGTAATTTCTGATTATGTAAATTCCAATAACAGTCACAATCTACACAACCCCACAGGAAACATTTTGTTGCAGAAGCAAACTTCTTCCTTCTCTCTGATGTTTTCTCTCAATCAGTGTGTGGGCCCCATTTGGCCCTCACTCCCTTTGTTTTGGGCCGCCATGGTAATTAACAAATTCTCTGCAAATTAATAAATTGCTAACAGCAGCATATTTGTTATTTTGAAATGCTATTATAGAATATTAATTGACAATTCATATAATAATTTAACTGCAATGCAATTGTATGCATGTAATTCACAAAACAGCATTCATTGTTTGTCCGCTGCCTCCCATCTACATTATTTTATGGCCTTTCAAAGGAAAGAATTTGAATTGGACACCTTTGATCTCGATGTTTCTGTGGTTTTAAAATTATATGTAGCTTGAAATGAGCTTGTTACATCCGCCAAGGACATAATAAAATGACCTGCATTTATTTGTCTGTCTGTCAAAACTACTGTACGGATTTTGACAAAATTTCAACACAGATACAAATTAGGTCATGGAAGACTCCATAAAATATTGGAGGTGATCTGGATCCAGATCCGGATTCTGGATCAAGATTCACATTATATAGGCTTTGAAGGATTTCATCAAAACTACTTCATGGATTCTCACCACATCTTCACCATGGACACATATTAGACCATGGAAGAATCCATTAAATTTTGGAGGTAATCTGGATCCGAATCCGGATTCTTGATCAAGATTTCACTTTATATACGCTTTGAAGGATTACGTCAAAACTACTTCACGGATTCTCACCACATTTGCACCACAGATAGACATTAGGGGATGGAAGACTCCATTAAATTTTGGAGGTGATCCAGATCCAGATTGGCAGACATCAGAAATCTCTGATGGCTCTTGTTTGTCTCTGTGCTTTACAGACTTCAATTTCAAAAAGGTAACAGCATACAAAATGCAAATCTAAAATAACTATATATATATATATATATATATATATATATATATATATATATATATATATATATATATATATATATATATATATATAATAACTTTATTTGAATTTTACTGCTTTGGAATTAAGATTTTTATAATTGGGCTTAATGTAAGAACATTTTCATGAACTTCTCTCAAATATATTGTTCCTTTTTTACTGCAATGGGCTTCCACAAGTGTGCAAGATTCACCAGATTCAGGAAATGCTCATAACTCCAGGAAATTCCATAAATGATCAATTTAAACATAGTGAATTCCGTATGTGTAAATCAGTGCACACTGACAGAGAAACACAAACAGTCCATAATTGTTACCAGCATAAAAAGTGGACTTAAGAGACCTGCAAAAACAAACGAATGGGGCGACACAAAGGGTGCGATGATCGGACTCTTGCCTGCAATAAGAAAGTAACGTTTCAACATAAAAATGCATTCTAAATAAAGTCTATTCACATCAAGGCTGCCACGACAGAGGGTCAAGAGTAAGTGTCCATCATGAGGATACAAGACAATTTCTTACAACCCTAATTCAATGAAGTTGGGACGGTGTGTAAAATGTAAATAAAAACAGAATACAATAATTTACAAATTCTCTTCAACTTATATTCAATTGAATATACCATGAAGACAAGATATTTAATGTTCAAACTGATAAACTTTGTTTTTGTGCAAATATTTGCTCATTTTTAAATGGATGTCTGCAACACACAAAAAAGCTGGGACAGTGGTATGTTTACCACTGTGTTACATCACCTTTCCTCCTAACAACACTCAATAAGCGTTTGGGAACTGAGAACACTAATTGTTGAAGTTTTGTAAGTGGAATTCTTTCCTATTCTTGCTTGATGTACGACTTCAGTTGTTCAACAGTCCGGGGTCTCCGTTGTCGTATTTTGCACTTCATAATACACCACACATTTTCAATGGGCAACAGGTCTGGACTGCAGGCAGGCCAGTCTAGTACCCACACTCTTTTACTACGAAGCCACGCTGTTGTAACACGTGCAGAATGTGGCTTGGCATTGTATTGCTGAAATAAGCAGGGATATCCCTGAAAAAGATGTTGCTTGGATAGCAGCATGTACTGCTCCAAAACCTGGATGTACTTTTCAGCATTGATGGTGCCATCACAGATGTGTAAGTCGCCCATGCCATGGGCACTAACACACCCCCATACCGTCACAGATGCTGGCTTTTGAACTTTGCGCTGGTAACAATCTGGATGATCTCTATCCTCTTTTGTCCGGAAGACATGACATCCATGATTTCCAAACACAATGTGAAATGTGGACTCATCAGACCACAGCACACTTTTCCACTTTGCGTCTGTCCATTTCAAATGAGCTCGGGCCCAGAGAAGGTGGTGGCGTTTCTGGATGTTGTTGATGTATGGCTTTCGCTTTGCATGGTAGAATTTTAACTTGCACTCGTTGATGCAGCGACGAACTGTTAAGTGACAATGGCTTTCTGAAGTGTTCTGATGTGTTACTGAGCACACACAGCAACATCCTTTACACAATGATGTCGGTTTTTAATGCAGTGGTGCCTGAGGGATCGAAGGTCACGGGCATTCAATGTTGGTTTTCGACCTTGCCACTTATGTGCAGAAAGTTCTCCAGATTCTCTGAAACTTCTGATTATATTATGGACTGTAGATGATGGAATCCCTAAATTCCTTGCAATTGAACATTGAGAAACATTGTTCTTAAACTGTTGGACTATTTTTTCATGCAGTTGTACATAAAGTGTTGATCCTCGCCCATCTTTGCTTGTGAACGGCTGAGCCTTTTGGGGATGCTCCTTTTATACCCAATCATGACACTCACAATTAGTGTCCTCAGTTCCAAAACGCTTATTGAGTGTTGTTAGAAGGAAAGCTGATGTAACACAGTCAATCAATCAACTCAACTTTTTTCTTATATAGCGCCAAATCACAACAAACAGTTGCCCCAAGGCGCTCCATATTGTAAGGCAAGGCCATACAATAATTATAAAAAACCCCAACGGTCAAAACGACCCCCTATGAGCAAGCACTTGGCAACAGTGGGAAGGAAAAACTCCCTTTTAACAGGAAGAAACCTCCAGCAGAACCAGGCTCAGGGAGGGGCAGTCTTCTGCTGAGACTGGTTGGGGCTGAGGGAAAAAAACAGGAAAAAGACATGCCGTGAAGGGGGGCAGAGATCGATCACTAATGATTAAATGCAGAGTGATGCATACGGAGCAAAAAGAGAAAGAAACAGTGCATCATGGGAACCCCCCCACAATCTACGTCTAAAGCAGCATAACCAAGGGATGGTCCAGGGTCACCCGATCCAGCCCTAACTATAAGCCTTAGCGAAAAGGAAAGTTTTAAGCCTAATCTTAAAAGTAGAGAGGGTATCTGTCTCCCTGATCTGAATTGGGAGCTGGTTCCACAGGAGAGGAGCCTGAAAGCTGAAGGCTCTGCCTCCCATTCTACTCTTACAAACCCTAGGAACTACAAGTAAGCCCGCAGTCTGAGAGCGAAGCGCTCTAATGGGGTAATATGGTACTATGAGGTCCCTAAGATAAGATGGGACCTGATTATTCAAAACCTTATAAGTAAGAAGAAGAATTTTAAATTCTATTCTAGAATTAACAGGAAGCCAATGAAGAGAGGCCAACACGGGTGAGATATGCTCTCTCCTGCTAGTCCCCGTCAGTACTCTAGCTGCAGCATTCTGAACCAACTGAAGGCTTTTTAGGGCACTTTTAGGACAACCTGATAATAATGAATTACAATAGTCCAGCCTAGAGGAAATAAATGCATGAATTAGTTTTTCAGCATCACTCTGAGACAAGACCTTTCTGATTTTAGAGATATTGCGTAAATGCAAAAAGGCAGTCCTACATATTTGTTTAATATGCGCTTTGAATGACATATCCTGATCAAAAATGACTCCAAGATATCTCACAGTATTACTAGAGATCAGGGAAATGCCATCCAGAGTAACGATCTGGTTAGACACCATGCTTCTAAGATTTGTGGGGCCAAGTACAATAACTTCAGTTTTATCTGAGTTTAAAAGCAGGAAATTAGAGGTCATCCATGTCTTTATGTCTGTAAGACAATCCTGCAGTTTAGCTAATTGGTGTGTATCCTCTGGCTTCATGGATAGATAAAGCTGGGTATCATCTGCGTAACAATGAAAATTTAAGCAATACCGTCTAATAATACTGCCTAAGGGAAGCATGTATAAAGTGAATAAAATTGGTCCTAGCACAGAACCTTGTGGAACTCCATAATTAACTTTAGTCCGTGAAGAAGATTCCCCATTTACATGAACAAACTGTAATCTATTAGACAAATATGATTCAAACCACCGCAGCGCAGTGCCTTTAATACCTATGACATGCTCTAATCTCTGTAATAAAATTTTATGGTCAACAGTATCAAAAGCAGCACTGAGGTCCAACAGAACAAGCACAGAGATAAGTCCACTGTCCGAAGCCATAAGAAGATCATTTGTAACCTTCACTAATGCTGTTTCTGTACTATGATGAATTCTAAAACCTGACTGAAACTCTTCAAATAGACCATTCCTCTGCAGGTGATCAGTTAGCTGTTTTACAACTACCCTCTCAAGAATCTTTGAGAGAAAAGAAAGGTTGGAAATTGGCCTATAATTAGCTAAGATAGCTGGGTCAAGTGATGGCTTTTTAAGTAATGGTTTAATTACTGCCACCTTAAAGGCCTGTGGTACATAACCAACTAACAAAGATAGATTGATCATATTTAAGATTGAAGCATTAAATAATGGTAGGACTTCCTTGAGCAGCCTGGCAGGAATGGGGTCCAATAAACATGCCGATGGTTTGGACGAAGCAACCAATGAAAATAACTCAGACAGAACAACCGGAGAGAAAGAGTCTAACCAAATACCGGCATCACTGAAAGCAGCCAAAGATAACGATACATCTTTGGGATGGTTATGAGTAATTTTTTCTCTAATAGTCAAAATTTTGTTAGCAAAGAAAGTCATGAAGTCATTACTAGTTAAAGTTAATGGAATACTCAGCTCAATAGAGCTCTGACTCTTTGTCAGCTTAGCTACAGTGCTGAAAAGAAACCTGAGGTTATTCTTATTTTCTTCAATTAGTGATGAGTAGAAAGATGTCCTAGCTTTACGGGGGGCTTTTTTATAGAGCAACAAACTCTTTTTCCAGGCTAAGTGAAGATCTTCTAAATTAGTGAGACGCCATTTCCTCTCCAACTTACGGGTTATCTGCTTTAAGCTACGAGTTTGTGAGTTATACCACGGAGTCAGACACTTCTGATTTAAAGCTCTCTTTTTCAGAGGAGCTACAGCATCCAAAGTTGTCTTCAAAGAGGATGTAAAACTACTGACGAGATACTCTATCTCCCTTACAGAGTTTAGGTAGCTACTCTGCACTGTGTTGGTATATGGCATTAGAGAACATAACGAAGGAATCATATCCTTAAACCTAGTTACAGCGCTTTCTGAAAGACTTCTAGTGTAATGAAACTTATTCCCCACTGCAGGGTAGTCCATCAGGTTAAATGTAAATGTTATTAAAAAATGATCAGACAGAAGGGAGTTTTCAGGGAATACTGTTAAGTCTTCTATTTCCATACCATAAGTCAGAACAAGATCTAAGATATGATTAAAGTGGTGGGTGGACTCATTTACTTTTTGAGCAAAGCTGATAGAGTCTAATAATAGATTAAATGCAGTGTTGAGGCTGTCATTCTCAGCATCTGTGTGGATATTAAAATCGCCCACTATAATTATCTTATCTGAGCTAAGCACTAAGTCAGACAAAAGGTCTGAAAATTCACAGAGAAACTCACAGTAACGACCAGGTGGACGATAGATAATAACAAATAAAACTGGTTTTTGGGACTTCCAATTTGGATGGACAAGACTAAGAGACAAGCTTTCAAATGAATTAAAGCTCTGTCTAGGTTTTTGATTAATTAATAAGCTGGAATGGAAGATTGTTGCTAATCCTCCGCCACGGCCCGTGCTACGAGCATTCTGACAGTTAGTGTGACTCGGGGGTGTTGACTCATTTAAACTAACATATTCATCCTGCTGTAACCAGGTTTCTGTTAGGCAGAATAAATCAATACGTTGATCAATTATTATATCATTTACCAACAGGGACTTAGAAGAGAGAGACCTAATGTTTAATAGACCACATTTAACTGTTTTAGTCTGTGGTGCAGTTGAAGGTGCTATATTATTTTTTCTTTTTGAATTTTTATGCTTAAATAGATTTTTGCTGGTTATTGGTGGTCTGGGAGCAGGCACCGTCTCTACGGGGATGGGGCAACGAGGGGATGGCAGGGGGAGAGAAGCTGCAGAGAGGTGTATAAGACCACAGCTCTGCCTCCTGGTCCCAACGCTGGACAGTCACAGTTTGGAGGATCCAAGAAAATTGGCCAGATTTCTAGAAATGAGAGCTGCTCCATCTAAAGTGGGATGGATGCCGTCTCTCCTAACAAGACCAGGTTTTCCCCAGAAGCTTTGCCAATTATCAATGAAGCCCACCTCATTTTTTGGACACCACTCAGACAGCCAGCAATTCAAGGAGAACATGCGGCTAAACATGTCACTCCCGGTCCGATTGGGGAGGGGCCCAGAGAAAACAACAGAGTCCGACATTGTTTTTGCAAAGTTACACACCGATTTAATGTTAATTTTAGTGACCTCCGATTGGCGTAACCGAGTGTCATTACTGCCGACGTGAATTACAATCTTACCAAATTTACGCTTAGCCTTAGCCAGCAATTTCAAATGTCCTTCGATGTCGCCTGCTCTGGCCCCCGGAAGACAATTGACAATGGTTGCTGGTGTCGCTAACTTCACATTTCTCAAAACAGAGTCGCCAATAACCAGAGTTTGATCCTCGGCGAGTGTATCGTCGAGTGGGGAAAAACGGTTAGAGATGTGAACGGGTTGACGGTGTACACGGGGCTTCTATTTAGGGCTACGCTTCCTCCTCACAGTCACCCAGTTGGCCTGCTTTCCCGACTGCCCGGGATCTGCCAGGGGGGAACTAGCGGCGGCTAAGCTACCTTGGTCCGCACCGACTACAGGGGCCTGGCTAGCTGTAGAATTTTCCACGGTGCGGAGCCGAGTCTCCAATTCGCCCAGCCTGGCCTCCAAAGCTACGAATAAGCTGCACTTATTACAAGTACCGTTACTGCTAAAGGAGGCCGAGGAATAACTAAACATTTCACACCCAGAGCAGAAAAGTGCGGGTGAGACAGGAGAAGCCGCCATGCTAAATCGGCTAAGAGCTAGTAGCTACGCAACCTAGCGGATTCCTAAAAACACACGAAGTGAATAATGTGTAAATAATTTAAAGGTGATTCAGCAGAAGGAGTGCCCCAATCAAGGCACCAAACAGGCCATGAAGCAGCACAGGCAACGCACGACAACAGCGAACGCACGACAACGGTGCTAAAATAAAATAAAAATCAACTAAACACGCTGTGGAGCAGCACAGATAACGCACGACAACAGTGCTAAAAGAGAAAAAAATAAAATAAAATAAAATAAAAAAAATAAAAACGAAAGCGTTAGCAAGCTAGTTAGCTTGCCAACGCTGATGAAAGTTAGCTGATAAAAGTGCTCCGTCGCGATGTTTCGACCGTTAGAGGTCTTCCTTAGGCGTTGGAGCACAGTAAAAAAGTAAAAAAAAAAAAGTAAAAAGGTAAAAAAGTCTTGAAAAAGACTGTTAATTCAAGTCCAAAGCAGCAGGTAGCAGTCTCTGTGTAAACAGTCCCAACAGAGAGCCAAAATTCTGATGCCAACACGTCAAGCACCAATAGTGAAACTAATTAAGATAAGATACTGGCTGTCAGTGGTAAACATACCACTGTCCCAGCTTTTTGGAAATGTGTTGCAGGCATCCACTTCAAAATGAGCAAATATTTGCACAATTAGTTTGAATATTAAATATCTTGTCTTTGTGGTATATTCAATTGAATATAGGTTGAAGAGGATTTGCAAATCATTGTATGTTTTTATTTACATTTCACACAACATCCCAACTTCATTGGAATTGGGGTTGTACAAGAAAACTGGTGAATGGTGAAGTTCTCGGTAACCCCTCATACAAGCCATTTACAAACAAACCTGTGAGAATGAGACATTCCTGCATGAGGCCCAGTCAAACAAATGCTCCAATATACACAATTCTATCAGTTATGTGTTAAAGAAACATTCGCTTTGTGTAGGAGGCACATCTGAGATTCATTGAAGGTGATGGACAGCAGCCAAGGTTTAGAGTATAGCTGTGACAGTGGTGGTTCCTGCAGCTTTAGACACTCCTACTACAGAACGTGGGCAGACAAGACTGAACTTCCTGCCCCTCTGCGTCCTGTTATTCTGGACTCTTCTACATGCCCTCTGCAGGAGACTTGCGGGGGAACCGGAGAAGAGGAAGTGGGGAAAAGAGGGTGGAACCACCTCAGGGTCAACCTTCCCCTCTGATCTTCTGCTCATTACCATCCAGACTGTAAATCCAAGACTAAACAAGGACAGAAGCTCATCTCCTCATCTGTCGCGGCTTCACTCTGTTTGCTCATTATGTTTACGTAAAGGATAGTTACACAGGCTGGACGACATGCAAACTTTGCTTTCAGGACTCGCTTTCCTTGTCATTCAAACGTTCCACTGGGTACAGTAATGTTCAGAATAATAGTAGTGCTATGTGACTAAAAAGATTAATCCAGCTTTTGAGTATATTTCTTATTGTTACATGGGAAATAAGGTACCAGTCGATTCAGTAGATTCTCACAATTCCTACAAGACCAAGCAATTCATGATATGCACACTCTTAAGGCTATGAAATTGGGCTATTAGTAAAAAAAAGAAGAAAAGGGGGTGTTCACAATAATAGTAGCATCTGCTGTTGACGCTACAAACTCAAAACCATTATGTTCAAACTGCTTTTTTTTGCAATCCTGTGAATCACTAAACTAGTATTTAGTTGCATAACCACAGTTTTTCATGATTTCTTCACATCTGCGAGGCATTCATTTTGTTGGTTTGGAACGAAGATTTTGCTGGTTTACTCGTGTGCTAGGGGTCATTGTCTTGTTGAAACACCCATTTCAAGGGCATGTCCTCTTCAGCATAAGGCAACATGATCTCTTCAAGTATTTTGACATATCCAAACTGACCCATGATACCTGGTATGCGATATATAGGCCCAACACCAGAGTAGGAGAAACATGCCCGTATCATGATGCTTGCACCGCCATGCTTCACTGTCTTCACTGTGAACTGTGGCTTGAATTCAGATTTTGGGGGTCGTCTCACAAACTGTCTGCGGCCCTTGGACCCAAAAAGAACAATTTTACTCTCATCAGTCCACAAAATATTCCTCCATTTCTCTTTAGGCCAGTTGATGTGTTCTTTGGCAAATTGTAACCTCTTCTGCACATGTCTTTTATTTAACAGAGGGACTTTGTGGGGGATTCTTGCAAATAAATTAGCTTCACACAGGCATCTTCTAACTGTCACAGCACTTACAGGTAACTCCAGACTGTCTTTGATCATCCTGGAGCTGATCAATGGGTGAGCCTTTGCCATTCTGGTTATTCTTCTATACATTTTGACTATAATTTAGCATTTAGCCTATAATTTTTTGCACCTGCGTATAAGTTTTCCCCTCTCCAATCAACTTTTTAATCAAACTACGCTGTTCTTCTGAACAATATCTTGAACGTCCCATTTTCCTCAGGCTTTCAAAGAGAAAGGCATGTTCAACAGGTGCTGGCTTCATCCTTAAAGGGGATAGAGAATCAAAATCATCTTTTTCATGTTTTTGGTGTTAGTTCAGAGTCTCCCCGCTGTGGGGAATACACACGAAGTGCCAGCAAGTTTCAGAACCTCTATTTCAAGTATTTCTCCTTTTTTGAATTGCCCCTAGAAAACAGGCCAATCCATTTTTGAGAGAAAAGTTATGTCACTTTTTCACCAATAGCCCCCCACATACACACCCACACCCACCCCCTTTCACACACGCCCCTTCTAAATTAATTATTCATAAGGTTGTGCCCACCCATTCCTACCACTGGAAGAGGCGCAATGGCGAGCTACAGGTGTGCCTTCCCAGGCGGTCATAGCGGACTATGATCTTTACATATTCTTCCCACGGAAAGCAATGTACGCGATCAATGGCTTTTATTCATTTTTAACCGCATCCCCAGTACATACAACCGCCGACTATTTCTTTGCTCTGTGCATTTCACGGAGGACTGTTTCACAAACCTTGCACAATTTCGAGCTGGCTTCAGTCGGCATTTAATACTCAGTAGAGGGTCAGTTCCGACTTTGCGACAAAATCAACCCCAGCAATCAGTACAGCCTGTAAGTATCACATTTTCTTTTGTTTTAAATTTGTTTTTAAATTTATTTCGGATCATTTATTATCATTATTATTTTGTGACTGGACTTTATGTCACAGTCAGCCTCTGGCTGACTTCATGTTGGTGGGCGAGGAACAAGATTTATCACTCAACAGCAATGTTGAAACGTGATCTGTTCAGTAAGTTAGTGAAGATTACTGTCATCTCGTTTTCGCTACAACGCGCTCACCTTTTGTTCAGAATCAGCTTCTTATCACTGGTAACGACGCGGATTTCCTCTCACTCAAACCCTCAGCTTCACAGTGCTTTAAACCGTCGTCCACAGACTTCAATAGTGACACAAGTGCAGCAAAACGAGACAAGTCATTGGATAAATGCTGGGCTTTGTCCCGCCCATCGGAGGCTCTGCATGTCTGGGGGTCTATGGGGCAGTGGGCTGGCCTCGGCTGGCCCGGACGCCCAGCTTCTGCATGATGATTGGATGATCTGTCTGAGGCTGAATCCATTTTTGATTGACAGCGAAATGAGCGAATCAGCGATCATTTTCATTCTGTTCTGAGTTGAACCGGAGACTTTCCTAATCCTCTTAGCGGCATTTTCAGTGAGAGCAAGGGCAGCCAATCAAACAACGGCAACCGATCAGCGCCAACACCTACGTGCATTTCATAATGAGGTTGCCAAATAAGCTCCGAAACGACGCCATTAAAAGCAAACGAGGCATTCTAAACACAGCATAGTAACATAGCTATTTCAGAGAGCCTTTTAGGAAGGTTCTGAGCCATTACAGACCCAACCAATTTTTTTTGGGCTGCATATCACATCACAGAACAAGGATTAATGCCCCATTCAACCTCTCTCTATCATCTTTAAATAGGGGACACTTGATTCACACCTGTTTGTTCCACAAAAAACTCACTGACTGAATGTCACACTACTATTATTGTGAACACCCCCTTTTCTACTTTTTTTTAATGAATAGTCCAATTTCATAGCCTTAAGAGTGTGCATATCATGAATGCTTCATCTTGTTGGATTTGTGAGAATCTACTGAATCTACTGGTACCTTGTTTCCCATGTAACAATAAGAAATATACTCAAAACCTGGATTAATCTTTTTAGTCACATAGCACTACTATTATTCTGAACACTACTGTACATTCATACATACACTGAAAAATACAGACTTAAATTTATGTTAAAGTGCAACAGCCTTATGCACTAATCTGATATGTATGTACAGTAAATGGGGACTCTGTGAAATCCTCCGTGACAACATTCATAAGTGTGTCAAATTGAAAATGTCAACACTGCGAGGATCACATCCTGGCATACCGCAAAGCAGCCTAAATCCACAGTTTTACTGATTTATTTCAAAGCAGCCATGAAACCGGTGAGATCGGAAATAAACATGCACCTCTTTGTTCTCGCTTTCATCAGGAGGTGTTGTACCTGTAAATGGGGCTGTTGGCCTGAGGGGAGTGGAGGCGAGCCAGCCCTCTCACACTCTCTCACTTTTTCCCTTTGTGAGGGCGCTTATCTCCCACTCCAGCAGTGAAAAGCAGGATTGTGGCCCCAACAGCATCACAAGTGTTCGTGTCTCCTGATCCTAATCTGGCACACGACTGATCCCTCAACAAGCACTGTCACATCCCTCTTGTTCCCCTTCTTTCTTCCTATCTTTCCTTCTTTTAACTTGTACCTTTCTCTCATCTCACTTTCCAAGGCAACTAATGAGCATGCAGTGCATCCGGAAAGTATTCACACCACTTCACTCCTGTCACATTTTATGTTACAGCCTAATTCCAAAATGGAGTAACTTAATTTTGTCCCCTCAAAATTCTACTCACAACACCCCATAATGACAACATGAAAGTTTTTTTTTTAATTTTTGCAAATTTATTAAAAATGAAAATCTAAGAAATCACGTGTACATAAGTATTCACAGCCTTTGCTCAGTATGTTGTTGATGTACCTTTGGCAGCAATTACAGCATCATGTCTTCTTGAATATGATGCCACAAGCTTGGTGCACCTATCTTTGGCCAGTTTTGTCGATTCTTCTTTGCAGCACCTCTCAAGCTCCATCGGGTTTGATGAGGAGCGTCGGTGCACAGCCATTTTCAGATTTCTCCAGAGATGTTCAATCAGATTCAGGTCTGGGCTCTGGCTAGACCACTCAAGGACATTCACAGAGTTGTCCTGAAGCCACTCCTTTGATATCTTGGTGATGTGCTTTGGGTCATTGTCCTGCTGAAAGATGAACTGTTGCCCCAGAGCGCTCTGGAGCAGGTTTTCATCCAGGATGTCTCTGTACATTGCTGAATTCATCTTTTCCTCAATTTTGACTAGTCTCCCATTTCCTGCTGCTGAAAAACATCCCCACAGCATGATGGTGCCACCACCATGCTTCACTGTGGGGATGGTGCCTGGTTTTCTCCAAACATGACGCCTGGCATTCATGCCAAAGAGTTCAATCTTTGTCTCATCTGACTAGAGAATTTTGTTTCTCATAGTCTAAGAGACCTTCAGGTGCCTTTTGACAAATGCCAAGCGGTGCAGAGATGGTTGTCATTCTAGAAGGCTCTCCTCTCTCCACAGAGGAATGATCGACCTCTGAGACAGTGACCATCAGGTTCTTGGTCAGCTTCAATGAACTGGAAGCTAGTGGAGTGAGTAAAGTACAGGCATAATATGCTACATCTGGACATGTTTGTTAAAAGACGAGCAGCAGCATTTTGCACAAGTTGGAGGTGTGCAAGAGAAGCCTGGTTAACCCCAGAAAAACGTGCATTACAGTAATCAAATTCTGAATTACTAAGGCCCTTCTCTCCCAATCGCTCAGTTTAGATGGGTGGCCAGATCTAGGAAGAGTCCTGGTGGAGCCAAACTTCTTCCATTTATGGATGATGGAGGCCACTGTGCTCACTGGGACCTTCTAAACAGCAGAAATGTTTCTGTACCCTTCTCCAGATTTGTGCGTCGAGACAACCCTGTCCCGGATGCCTACAGGCAATTCCTTTGACTTCATGCTTGGTTTGTGCTCTGACACGTACTGTCAACTGTGGGACCTTATGCAGACAGGTGTGTGTCTTTCCAAATCATGTCCAGTCAGCTGAAACTTCCTAGGTAGACTCCAATTAAGCTGTAGAAACATCTCAAGGATGATCAGTGGAAACACAATGCCCTTGAAGTCAATGTTGAGCTTCATGGAAAAGGTTGTGAATACTTATGCGCAGAGGTGAGACAAAGTCACCATCAAGTCACGAATCAGCAAGTCCCAAATCAAGTCTCAAGTCATAATGACCACCAATTGTTTGCAAGCTGACTTAGAGATTTGACTTGGGACCTGCAGATTCATGACTTGAGAATGACTTGACAGTGACTTCGTCCCACCTCTGCTTATGCACATGTGTTTTCTTAGGTATTTAATTTTTAATAAATTTGCACAAATCGTAAAAAAAATAAAAAATAAAAAAAACTGTTCACACTGTCATTATGGGGTATTTTGTGTAGAATTTTGAGGGAAAAAATGAATTGAATAAGGTCGTAACATAACAAAATGTGGAAAGAGTGAAGCGATGTGAATACTTACCATAACCAATAAGCGCTATTGTAATGGCAGAAGAACAAAAAAGGTGTGAAAAAGGGTTCTGAGAAATGGTGACTTGTGGGTATGTTTGCAAAACATGGACTTTCTGCAGCATGACCCTGTCCTCCGTGCTCAGATCAGGTCAGAACTGGGAGCATGAGCTGGGACCACACGGTGCTGCATCCACCCCACTACGGAACAGCCCTGGGGACTGGTTGGCAACCAACCAGGCAGACCAGTCCATTACCGCCTCCCAAAAGCAGACATCTGCCACAACCAGGTGGCACACAGGTGCCTGCTGGCCTTTGGCCAGTGTTGAAAACACCTGTGTCTTCAACACTGTGGCACTTCAGTTTGTTATAGTGACATTTATAACATTTGGTAATAGTTTAAGTTATAGTTAGTTTAAGTAATAATCATGATATGAATATCTTTAAAGTCACTCTCTGTTTAAGGTGCAGCTCCATCCAGAGATGGGAATTGTATTCCTGTTGGCGATCCTCCTGTCCTGTGCGCCAATTGCATTTCTTGTATATTCGTCCATGAATTGTTCTGTGAATTGTTCTGTAATTTATGTTTGTAGCATGGCCCAAGCAGAGGGTCACCCCCTTGAGTCTGGTCTGCTTGAGGTTTCTTCCTCAGAGGGAGTTTTTCCTTACCACTGTTGCTCTGGGGGTTGGTAAGGTTAGACCTTACCTGTGTGAAGCGCTTTGAGGCAACTCTGTTGTGATTTGGCGCTATATAAATGAAAATAAATTGAAATTGAAAGTCGCACATATTTCCCACAAATAAAATCTTTGCCAACTAAATATGTTTCCATGTTTAAAAATCACAAAGAAATTAAAGCTTGAGTCCTTTTAATTTGTTTATATGCATTTTCAAGTAAAACAAGATTGATTGGGGGAATTTATGTCTTGACTGATTTGATATATCCTTTTCAATGTTGGCAGAACTTAGCAAAAAACAGAGAAACAGTGGTTCAAACACTGATACCTTCATCACCCACGTTCTTCGACAATTCTCTGGTGTGGTCAAAAGTATAGATCATTTCAACACAAATTAGGTGTCAGGGCACAAAATATGTGGCCTTACTGTACAGTCATGGACTTTTGCTGGGGCTCACCAGGCCTAAACGTTTCAGAAAGTAGACCTTTTAAAGTGGAAAAATAACAGAAGCACTCCAAAAGCTGCTGTGGACAATAATATTGTTTTTATTGTGGCACACATTAAGTGAGATGTGCAAAGCTACCACTGGAAAATATTCTTTCCTGTTTTTACACTTGACACTCATTGGCAATATTTTGGTTAATAATTTGGTAGATTCACTCAGAGAGACTTGGGTGTGTTGCAATGAGATGTGCTGATTTTGGACAAGGTAGTAATTTCATGGTACGGCTTTAAAGCCATGTAATATACTGGTTAATGATTAAATCTTACTTTAACAAGCAATACCTTTTTGTCAAGGACAGTGCATGTCTTCATTGAAATGTCAGCCAAACAAGTAGTGAGTGGTTAAACTGTCCTGATGACATTCTTGATGGACTGAGCTACTCCATCTCTCCAATGACCCAGCTGTAATCCCACACTGGATCAGTGTAAGTTCAAACAATCCTATGTGTTGCTAGCACCTAGCTTGGGCTGGCGGGAGCTGTGCAGTAGACAGGGACCAAGAGACAGAAAGCTACTTATCACCTCCAAAATGACATCAAAAGGAAAGCAAAGCCCACAGGATGAACCTCCCTACTGAGAAAATGTTTCACTACACACCACATTATACAGCTGACTGAATGGAAATGATGTTGCCAGGGTAAATACAAGACATGTATCCAATCTACAAAGCTTGACAATGAACCCACGAAACAACCAATTTACCAAAGGACATCATATGCTGACAGCATTACCAGACAGACATCTTCCATCTCACTTTCACTGTACTGTCAGGGGATGAGAGGACTATGCAAGGTGACTTTGACAAAGAGCCTTGGGGTTTCATGAGAAAATGCCATTGACATTACATTAATTTCCTATCTCCATTTTTTTAACTGACTTAGTGCCACAGAGTCCTCTATCGTGTGTGTGTGTGGGGGGGGGCGAAACACACATTTTGCTTTAGCTTTAAGGCAGAGAGGATGGGAATCTGGGCCGGGAAGACAACAGTTACAAACAGGTGACATGATCAACTAACTGTTTCATTATTTTAACCATCATATAACAGCAGAATGAATCATTCATTTGATAGAGTCAGAATTAATGTTCAAAACTTTCCACTGATGAATTTTTCGATTTCATGGCAGGTGAGTGCGTAAAGAAAGCAGAAACAAACCAAAAACGAGGGAGAGAGAGAGTCAGTAAGGGAAAAGAAGATATTATAAACTATCTGTTAACTATGTAAAACGATGTAAGGAAACAAGACTAAAAGAAGCACACCACACCATCTCGTCCCACCTCTGTGGTAGTGTGCGGTAGCAGTGTTGTAACATAATTACTGCTGGGACACTTCTATTCCCAATGATCCATTTGCGTCAGTCAGGTTTTCGAGCCCAGCCAATGAATGGATTCTCAGTTTCTCAAGGATAAAGAGATGACCCTTTCCTAACGGTTATATCCATTTCACGTTGGAAAGCTACTCTCCTTCTCAAGGTAAATCCCCCGGTACATATTTGAGTGAAACTTTTAGAAACAAAGAAAATGACAATAACTTCTGTCATGCAAGGGTAAGGTGATAAATTATGTCTAATTAAAAAGTAATGTGATTGAGAAATATACATACATGTATAGTTCAGGTGCCATCTACTGTCAATTAAAACTGTTATAGTATATAGTAGCACAAAACATATAATTTTACCCTTATACTTCAGGCAAACACCTGCATTTCAAAGTATCAAGCATGTAGTGAAAATTTTACATGGGCTTTTAAACAGTCATGTTTACTAACAATATCTACATATAAGCTCAAACATTTTCCAATATACTAGAAGAGGTGCTAGTCTTGGCCCAGGTGAAGAGTAGCTACCAAGTTGTCAGAGTTTTCTTTAAGATAATAATAATAAAGAATGAAATAAAACTTTAACCACATCGTTAGAATCTGCACATCAACACGGTGGTTTTATTCATTGCATGTTTTGATTATTTCAGGGTTTCACTTTCTATATTGTATTGACTTAAAAAAATGTAATGCCATGATTCTACACACTCCAATACAGTAGGTGGCAACATAAACCTTTAAAGCTGGTTTGCAATTCACTGATGACATGATGAAAGTGAGTACTTTAAAGCAGTGATTTTCCTCCCCCAACACACCACCTTACACGTGTTATGTGTTGTGGCTGGCGTGCCTGGCTGGCTTTTGTGTGTCTTTTGTTTGTCTTTTGGTTTTCCTTCCAGGTGGTGCGCATTTGGGACTGAGTGGCTGTGTAGCTGAGTTTATCAGGACCTCACCCTGATCACCTGAGGCTGATCACCTGCGGCTCGTCAGGACTCACAGCTGTGGTGCATCTACATGGATTGGAACATGGTGGCATTTAAGACTGGAGTACACAGTGTGTATTTGCCAGAGACTCGACCTTGTGACCAGACGGGTGAGATCGTCGTCTCGAGAGCCATCTCATCATCAGTGGATGCAGAGAACGTCCAGGTTTGATGCATGGTCTGTGAAAGAGGAGGGGGTGAGGTCTCACGCTCGTCAGCACACTTCCTGAGGTACGTTAGATTTTGTGACTAACATTTATACAGTCAGTAAATGTGGTGTCCCTCACACCTTATTATATTGAGCTGTATGTAGTCGTTTAATCAGCTTCCACTGCAGTGGAGTTTTGTGAACAGGGTGTTCCATGCCTGCAGGGTGGGAAGCTGATTAGTAATTAAGCCAGGAAGTGTTTGCTGTTTGTACACCTTTGAGCGGTCCCTCTGTGTGTAGAGTGTGGACTCACATGATGATTTCTTCTTTCACAGACTCGGTTTGTCGCGGCCACCTGGGGGGTGTCGGCGGGGTCCTTGGGTCCAAACTGGTTCTGGCTCCGGACCGTTTTGTGCTGCTGGGAGCGCACCGCAAATCCGCCACGCCAGACCGCACACTTGTTTGTATTTTTTCACATCACTGTTATGTTTATTAAACTCAGTTATCCTTTGTACCGTGCTCTGCTTATTTTATACTGGATCCTTCAAACGCTGGTCGGTTCTCCGGGCTGCGTCCGACAAATAACATTATGGGGGGCATCAACTGCACTTAGTATAGAACTGCAGTAAAACTTATGCAGAGAGTAATCACAATTAAGAATTTGGTTTGTTCCAAACAAACAGCTTGTTCATTAGTTGTTTCAAGCAACACTGATGATGATCATGCTTTAGTACTGCCAGCAGAACATGAACAAGTTTGTGAGAAATATACATATATATATATATATATATTTTTTTTTTTTTTAATGAAGACGCATGATGCCTGCCACTTTTACTATTTCCACTATAAAGGTGATTTATCTACTTATTTTGATTTGTTCAATAACAAGTTGTGGTTTTCTATAAACTACAATGTTTAAAATAAATGACACTAGGGCTGCAACAACGAATCGATAAAAATCGATGACAGCAGGCGTTGGCAACACATTGCGTCATCGATGCGTTGTGTCGAGCGATTATGGCGCCAGAAGCGGCCAGTGCACAGAGCAGATCAGACGCTGTTTCGTAGAACTACACAGTTAGAATATGGCAGATGCAAGTAGACAAAAGAAAGTTAAGACTTCAAAAGTGTGGGAGCACTTTACGTTAAACAACGCAAAGACGCTTGTTAACTGCAACATTTGCAAGTCGGACCTCACATGGCACGGGAGTACGACGGTAATGATGCAGCATCTCAAACGAAAGCATATCGGAGTCATCAACGAGGAAGGGGAGAGCTCAGTGTCTGGGCAAGTTAACAAATGTTTGTTTATTTTTGTGTAAGCAGTCGTAACGTCTCTGTATGACAAGTCAGGCAGTGATATGAAGCCTGACGGTTGGATCTATCAGGCTCAGGCTGTCTGCGCGTCTCCCAGAGCAGTGAGTTCAGGGGATGAGAGTGAGAAAAAGAAAAAGAACAGTAACAGTACCGACAGGTTTTTTTTATTAATGTTGTCAAAGTCCTACCATCAACATTAACGCCTGTCCGATTGTCCGGGACAAGTGTAAAATGTGATCGGACAAGTAATAGGTTTAAATCGTTGTCCGACCGGACAAGTGGCATTTTTTTTTCTTGGTTTAAAAAGTTCAAGCGTCTTCGGTTTTTCCTGCCACATTCCACGCAGCGGACAAACGGAAAACATGATAACACCGAGTTTTCCCCAGACAGTGGAACAACGACGCCGCGCCATCAGTGTTCTGACAGTGCCGTCACACTCTGCCATGCTCTCAGGTAGTTTTTAAAAATTCAGCCAGGCTGTTTGTATGGCCGCCCCCCCTCCCCCGCAGACAGAGAGCCGAGCAGCGCTGCAGCGGAAAAAAACTCCGTCAAAGTCTAAACATAAAACGAGCTCCAGAAATTCATTTATAGGCTTTATTTTACTGTTGAAAGTCTTCATGTTTACAAAATTTGCTCAAATACAGTGTGTGTGAGAGAGAGAGAGGGAGAGAGAAAGAGGGAGATAGAGAGACAGAGAGGGAGACAGAGAGGAAGAGAGACTGAGAGGAAAAGGGAGACAGAAAGAGAGGGAGACAGAGAGGGAGACAGAGAGGAAGAGAGACTGAGAGGAAAAGGGAGACAGAAAGAGAGGGAGACAGAGGGAGACAGAGAGAGAGAGACAGAGAGGGAGAGAGAGGGAGACAGAGAGGGAGGGAGAGAGAAAGAGAGACAAAGAGAGGGAGATAGAGAGACAGAGAGGGAGAGAGACAAAGAGAGGGAGAGAGAGACAGAGAGGAAGAGAGACAAAGAGAGGGAGAGAGAGACAGAGAGGAAGAGAGACAAAGAGAGGGAGATAGAGAGACAGAGAGGAAGATAGAGAGACAGAGAGGAAGATAGAGAGACAGAGAGAGGGAGAGAGAGACAGAGAGGGAGGAAGAGACAGAGGGAGACAGAGAGGGAGAGAGAGACAGAGAGAGGAAGAGACAGAGAGGGAGACAGAGAGGGAAAGATAGAGAGACAGATAGAGAGAGAGGGAAAGAGAGAGAGAGACAGACAGAGAGAGAGACAGAGAGAGAGAGAGACAGAGAGGGAGACAGAGAGGGAAAGAGAGAGAGACAGACAGAGAGACAAGAGAGAGAGATATATGTCGGATGAGTCACGTGTGTCATTGTGAAATGACCACAGTTTACAAGTTATACAGAGAATGTTGCACATATAATGAGTCAGGCTACAGTTTTTGATTTAGGTTTTATGGTTAACTGGTTATGGTAATTGCTCATTTGCAGCAATAAAATACCTCTTTTTTCACCATATATTTTATAACATTTATATGTTTCAGTGTTGTTTTATGGCAACTCAGCACTTTGATAAAGCAATGCCATTTGAAATAATTATTTTTGTTCTTTATTATAAACTGTTTTATTCTTTATTATTTTATATTTCAACAGCCAAGGGACATTTGACAATTTGTTGATTTTCAAGTATTTTAAGTTTTCAAATAGGAGAGAAAAATTGTTTCCCTGGCACATTTTAAAAAACTCCCCGCTAATCCGATTAATCGTGTCGAAACCCCATCAGATTAATCGATTACCTAAATAATCGTTTGTTGCAGCCCTAAATGACACATTTTATACCAGGTGCACTCCCTGACACAACTCCAGTTCCACATAGACGTCAATAATAGATCATGGCATTATCAAAGTACCGGTATACTGTCCCTGGTCATACGGTAATGGCGATAGCTGGACGAAGGATAGAAAAGTAAAAAATCGTTGAGTAAAGGTGGATGAAAGATCCTGCACTTTTCCCATCACCGGAAAGCCTGCGAATGACGTGAACTTAAACAGAACGAAAATGAAACTCATTGACAACATATTTTTGATATATCAATATGGTTGTATGGTCATGCCAACAGACGTGTCTCATATCTGGACTCACTGAGAAAGAATTTCCCTAAAGGGACAATAAAGTGTCTATTCTACAACCCCTGGCAAAAATTATGGAATCACCGGCCTCGGAGGATGTTCATTCAGTTGTTTAATTTTGTACAAAAAAAGCAGATCACAGACTTGACACAAAACTAAAGTCATTTCAAATGGCAACTTTCTGGCTTTAAGAAACACTATAAGAAATCAGGAAAAAAAAAATTGTGGCAGTCAGTAACGGTTACTTTTTTAGACCAAGCAGAGGGAAAAATATGGAATCACTCAATTCTGAGGAATAAATTATGGAATCATGAAAAACAAAAGAACGCTCCAACACATCACTAGTATTTTGTTGCACCACCTCTGGCTTTTATAGCAGCTTGCAGTCTCTGAGGCATGGACTTAATGAGTGACAAACAGTACTCTTCATCAATCTGGCTCCAACTTTCTCTGATTGCTGTTGCCAGATCAGCTTTGCAGGTTGGAGCCTTGTCATGGACCATTTTCTTCAACTTCACCAAAGATTTTCAATTGGATTAAGATCCGGACTATTTGCAGGCCATGACATTGACCCTATGTGTCTTTTTGCAAGGAATGTTTTCACAGTTTTTGCTCTATGGCAAGATGCATTATCATCTTGAAAAATTATTTCATCATCCCCAAACATCCTTTCAATTGATGGGATAAGAAAAGTGTCCAAAATATCAACATAAACTTGTGCATTTATTGATGATGTAATGACAGCAATCTCCACAGTGCCTTTACCTGACATGCAGCCCCATATCATCAATGACTGTGGAAATTTACATGTTCTCTTCAGGCAGTCAACTTTATAAATCTCATTGGAACGGCACAAAACAAAAGTTCCAGCATCATCACCTTGCCCAATGCAGATTCGAGATTCGTCACTGAATATGACTTTCATCCAGTCATCCACAGTCCACGATTGCTTTTCCTTAGCCCATTGTAACCTTGTTTTTTTCTGTTTAGGTGTTAATGATGGCTTTCATTTAGCTTTTCTGTATGTAAATCCCATTTCCTTTAGGCGGTTTCTTACAGTTCGTCTTACAGACGTTGACTCCAGTTTCCTCCCATTCGTTCCTCATTTGTTTTGTTGTGCATTTTCGATTTTTGAGACATATTGCTTTAAGTTTTCTGTCTTGACGCTTTGATGTCTTCCTTGGTCTACCAGTATGTTTGCCTTTAACAACCTTCCCATGTTGTTTGTATTTGGTCCAGAGTTTAGACACAGCTGACTGTGAACAACCAACATCTTTTGCAACATTGCGTGATGGTTTACCCTCTTTTAAGCGTTTGATAATCCTCTCCTTTCTTTCAATTGACATCTCTCGTGTTGGAGCCATGATTCATGTCAGTCCACTTGGTGCAACAGCTCTCCAAGGTGTGATCACTCCTTTTTAGATGCAGACTAACGAGCAGATCTGATTTGATGCAGGTGTTAGTTGTGGGGATGAAAATTTACAGGGTGATTCCATAATTTTTTCCTCAGAATTGAGTGAGTCCATATTTTTTTCCCTCGGCTTGGTCTAAAAAAGTAACCGTTACTGACTGCCACAATTTTTTTTCCTGATTTCTTATAGTGTTTCTTAAAGCCAGAAAGTTGCCATTTGAAATGACTTTAGTTTTGTGTCATGTGTGATCTGCTTTTGTTTTACAAAATTAAACAACTGAACGAACATCCTCCAAGGCCGGTTATTCCATAATTATTGCCAGGGGTTGTATTCACAGAGGTTAATAATGAGTACTAAAGGCCGCAGTCCCAATGCTGCCTACTAAACGTGAACGTCCCTTCATGGACAGCGATGTGACACCTCCTAACCGGGCAAAATATTGACGAAGTGCTTGGATATTAATGCATTCTCAATGCGGATACACAACTGAACACACTCGGAAAAATGCTCGCGAAATCCATCCATCCATCCATTTTCTTCCGTTTCATCCGAGGTCAGGTCACGGGGGCAGCTGCTCAAGCAAAGCTGCCCAGACCTCCCGATCCATACACACCTCACAAAATACACTTTAAAATGCTGTTCTGACCTGGATATTGAGCCGGGAAAATAAATTCACATTAAATTATGTAAGGAAAGTATTAAACTTACTCTGACACTCACACATTCCCAAATATTAGTGTTGAAAGATACACGGATCTGATCTGTTCCAGCTGCGATAAATCAGCAGTGTGATGCTGTATTCAGCGCAATGCGGCTCATCAATCCATTACAATAAATATATATTATATTTTTACAAAATTATCCTTTATTGACCGCGTTTCATTCATGAAGTCAGTGATGTGGGTGCACATCTCTGTGTGAGGGTGTGACTGTGAGCAGCACAGCACGGGTCATTGTAATCTGCGAGCAGCAGCTCTGTTAGGCGCAAAATAAAAAAAAAACAATTTTAATCAGCAACAACAAGCATTTTAACCAGACAGTTAATGGTCCGTGTCCTCGGACAGGCATGGCAGGCAACGTACACCTTTTTATCAACCAAATGTCACGGACAAAGTGACAAGAATAACCAAAACCACTTACTTATGGAAGAAAATTTCTCCTTTCTTCCTCCGTTTGTGGCATTGCCAACATGCTCAGCTTTCTGGCATATTCCACCTGTTTCTTGACGTGACTAATTGAGTGCCTATACGCTCTGCCTACCGAGTTGCCCGGATCCAAAATGGTGATCACGCCTCCTTGCCAGGACATGACTTAGTGGGACTGCGGATTCTAGTTCTTATATTGACATTCTGTAATTCTATTCTATATAGCAGCACTGGAAGGGGTGAGCCGTTCATCCAACTGTTTGTGCAGCAGCTCAGAGTTGGGAAAAAACAATTTGTGTCATCTTGCTGTGTCTCATAGCGTGGTGGACACACATTGAACAAGAACAGCACATCCAGGGCAGGTTTTACAAAGATATTTATGCTTTGTTTTCTTTCAAAGTCTGTGCACATCATCTGGCTGTGTTAGCACAGCTAAAAAAGCAAAAAAAAAAATAGAGAATGGCAACTACAAACAGAACAGCAGCACACACGCTCCAAAAAAAAAGTGCTGCTTTGGTACAAGTGCTTGCTTCATTCTGACAACATTTCAAGGTATGTGATAGTTGATTTAAGAATGCAGGTACCCACTCAACTGATGGATTCTAGATTCGTTAATCAAGGGCCATAACTCTGGTAAAATGATCCCAACTCGAACAATATGATAATATGCACATTACCAACCTATAACAAGGACTTGTAGCAAGTTTCATGAAATTTATCCTAAAAATGTGAGAGGCGTTGATTTCAGAATGCTTATACCTTTTCAGGACGGACAGACAGACAGACGGAGATCGCCATGACATAATCTGCCTTCGGCCAATGGGGGATAAAAACCAAGTCTGTTTCTGAGGATGGCACAAGATAAAAGCATGGATAAAACTTATACCTGCCAATCAGGTAGCACTTTCCACATAAATACACAAGCTCTCCATTCTTCCTGCTCACAGACTGTGTAGGTCAGGGGCTCATCCAGATGGAAAAAGGACAGAATGGCCCCCCACAAAACCCTTAGAGTAAAGGTCCACCTTTAAGACAACTTTTTATTATACTACTAATACTGCTAACAATAATTTTAACAACTAAAATGTTGAATCAGTATTAATCAGTTTTACTACAATTCTGCACTAAGTGGCACTGAAGAGCCATATAAAAAATGTTTACTTAAATTGAACTTTTCCACATAAACAAAGTGGGATGTGAAGCACTTTTTCAAGCAATATCTAAGCAAAGGGCATAACTGGGGCTGTTCGGGGTTCTACCTTTAAAATCAGGTCAGTTAGGGTTAGGGAAGCCATGAATATGAAAATGATTAAGTCTTTTGGGGTTAGCAGTCTTAAACAAACAAACAAACAAACATATAGGTTGTGATGTCAATTTGGCATAGGGTAAAGGAAAAGGAAGGAAAATAAAAAATACTAATACAACATGCATGTATAAGTAAAGTATTAAAAAGCTGGGTTACACACTAACACCATACATTATCATTTATGAATTCAATTAAATAAAATTTAGATAAGCAGTGTTAAAGTGGATATGACACCTAAAAAATGAGGTAAAACTGATATAAATATCAAAATATACATACAGTTTAGTAAGCTGAAAGTGGTTTTAATTATTATCACTGAGAAATAAAGTTTGTACAATTTCTCAAAAGTGTGTTTCTTGGAAAGCGCGCTGGCAGCGTTCCATCAGCGGTCACGTGATGCCGTTACGTCACAACGTGTAGAGTCCTGTCTTTGTCTGTTTGATTGACAACAAGAACAGATAGACCTCAGCATGTACAGTGATGAGATCAAGAACTTTTCTGACTCCTCTTCAAGTGTGGATTATTTCTGACTTGGATCCTGAGGATGTCGCAGCAGTGATTATACCCTATGGATTGGAGCCGTATCTTTCGGACGAACATTCAAACCAGGAGCATTCTGGCAGCAAAAATAATGCCGACGGTGTTTATGGTGGAGCCGAAGCAGAGGCAAGAGACGTGCCAATTCCAATGGATTTTGAAAGGCTGCATAATATGGAATGGTAAGGGAGGCTTTGATTTTTGTTGCTGCTGTTTATAACACTCTAATTATAGCATTTTCGATTCTAGCGTCTGTTTACTGCCTTTGTTATTGTTCCGGAGCCACGATAGTGTAGCTACTACTTGCGGACCACCGTCATTACCTTCGGGTTTTTGCCATTTTCGAGTGCCTGGCATTGTATTCATCTGTGTTTAGTTACGTTATTTTCACGAAAGAATAGGAAATAAACGGCGAAAAATTCAATTGCCGAAAACCAGAGTGAACATGCCGCCGCCGTGTTTACTACGTATTGCACTGATATTTTTACAAGTTCCTTGACCATTTCAAGATTATTGTGAACATATTATTTGGGGATGACATTTTAGATGTTCCTGTGAGCGGTGCGAGACGGTAGAGGCAAGTGTCTGCTGTCCGGAGCAAATGCGTGTGTGTGAGCGGAGCGAGCAGCAGCCAGACATTTGGTGCATCGCACAACACCGCAGCTTTCGATCAATCTGCCTGTACTTGAAAAGGCTAAAACCTTTCGCCCTTGTGTTTGTGCAATATGCTGCAACACACTGGTCAGGCATATCGACAAACAAGTCCCTGAGAGCTGTGTTTAATTAAAGTTTCTGCCGCTAAAAAAAGTGTAAACAACGGCCGCCAGGCGTGCAAGCCGATACGGTCTACACGCAGTGACGTATTTCAGGTTTGGTGCTCAGCGGGAAGCTGGTCACGGGGCGTGCATATTTTTCAGTGGCGGGATGTTCAAATGTTATATATAACGGGAGAACCGCGTCCATTTTCCCAAAACGCTTAGGTTGACCGAATTATATAACCTTTGTTACATGTAATAACATGTAACAAAGGAATGACCCACAGTAATTGCTTATGAGGATGTTTATAAGTTACCAATGTGTATAGGTAAACTGCCACTACAGAATGTCAAATATCTGAAGTTCACAGTCGTGTCATCAGTCAAATTGTAGATAAGACAGTACTAAAGCATTGCAGTTTTCTGTCTAAAATATTCCTGCGGCACTACTGTTTGTGAATACACTATTTTTATTGAGGAACATGAGTGCCAAGATTTCTTAATTCAGTTTAGTTTTAAATATTTATATGGTAAATGGTAAATGGACTGCAGATGCTCAAAGCACTTTACAATAATGCCTCACATTCACCCCGATGTGAGGGTGCTGCCAGACAAGGCGCTCACGACACACCGGAAGCAACTAGGGGATTAAGAACCTTGCCCCAGGGCCCTAAGTGATTTTCTGGGCAGGTTGGGATTTGAACCAAGGATCCTCTGGTCTCAAGCCCAACGCGTAACCACGAGACCATCACCTACCTCTTAAGATAATGAGACACTGTGGTAGACGATGCTGAGCCACATCGTCCACACAGACCAAGAATCCCCACCCCAGGCTCCTCAAATTGCACCAGTTATCAGAAACAAAGATCACGCATGTCACAGAAGACATTGTGTAAATCTAATGGAACAAATTAGAGCCAACTTAAAAAGCACAGGCCTTGGTGCTTTCCGTACAGCAGAAGATAGACCTTTCAGCTTCTCCCTTTTTTCTCAGGGTTACCACAGCAACATTGGCGTATTGAATTGGCATACATTTTGCACCGGATGCCCTTCTTGACTCAACTCCACATTGCATGGGCACAGGTGGTCTTGAAGTATAAACTTTCTACTTTGAAAGCAAGCACACTAACCCCTTGTGTTCTTTGTACAGTGGCCCGCCTGAATACACTTTAGTGTTTGACAAAGGATAAACCAAAGTATAATGTGAAGGACTGACTGCTGTCACAAGATGCTGATGATGACTGACTACAGACGCAGTCATTATCATCCTATGAGTCATTGTTTGCAGTCGCAGGATAGCCGAATATACAACAACAAGGTGCAGATCAGAAGCCCGGAGAAAAAAGCCTGCATGTGTAAATCAGGCAGTCAGTGTCCATGGTGTTGCCAGATCAATCACGAAGGTACAAAAGTTTCCATAACCCACTCCAAAACAGCAGGACCCCCAAACTGTCTCCAAGACTGTCCTTTAGTAAGCAAGTGTAATTTATTAATTTAATTGCTAATTTATGACAAGTGACAACTAAACCATAATATTAGTAAAATAAATAAATAAAGCTGTAATTCAGCCTTAAATATATGTAATATTAATTAACAATTCCCATTATATTTCATGTGGATAGACCCTGGTGGACTGTGAAGGTGCAGCAGGTGAGTCATGACAAGTCTTTGAAAGTAAATAAAAACTGATACTCAATTTTACAATAAAATTTAAAATTACTAAAAACTATTGTTGATGAATTTTAAAATATAATGGGCAGAAATAAAACAAAGCCATGACATTTAAATTATGTGATATGCTTCATTTATTTGCTGTACTACATAGAATCAAATCCTATGTGTTAAAGTGTCCTTGAGCAAGACACTTGACTCCAAATTGCTCGATTCTGGGTAGGCATCTGAGAGTGTACGTGGGCCCAATCCATATTAGATACACCAGAGGGTTAATGCCATCATTACTACACAAGCTATTGTAAAAATATGCACCCTAATCCAAATCACAGTGCTTTGGTTCTTATGATGACCACAAAAGGTGTCAGTGTTGTCTATTAAGTATTTGAAGCTAAACTGTAGATACATTCGACAAACTCTCCATGATGTCAGACATAGGTTTACTGACAAGCGGGTTTGAAGCTCAAATGGGGCAGTTCTAAATGTTGCGATCTTGGCCATATTGCAGCATTTTGGGATTACCTTTCACTGCTATGCTGATGATACACAGTTATACATGGCGATAACTGCTGGTAATCTCATCCATTTAAAATCCTTAGAAGATTGCCTTGGATCAGTGAGAAGCTGGATGTCTAGCAGCTTCCTACTTTTAAACTCTGATAAGACTGAAATAATGGTTCTTGGTCCAGTGAGACATCGGCATCAATTTGACCAGTTAACGCTTAGCCTAGGCTTGTGTGTCATACATCACAATGACAAAGTGAGGAAGCTTGGGGTAATTTTTGATCCTACAATGTTCTTTGACCTCCACATTAGAGAGATGACAAGGACTGCTTTCTTCCACCTGAGAAATATAGTGAAGATTTGTCCCATCCTGTCTATGGCTGATGCTAAAACCCTGATTCATGCATTTCTCTTCGAGATTGGACTACTGCAATGTTTTATTTTCTGGTTTACCGCAGTCCAGCATTAGAGGTCTCCGATTAGTTCAAAATGCTGCTGCCAGACTTTTGACACAAAGCAGAAAGTTTGACCACATTACACCCATTTTGACATCTCTTCACTGGCTTCCTGTCTCTGTGAGATAAGATTTTAAGGTTCTGCTACTAGCCTATTAAACTGTTCACAGACTGCCACCTTCCTACTTAGCTGACCTAATTAAACCCTATGTACCAGCCCAGGCTTTGCGCTCTCAGGGTGCAGGACTACTTTGTGCCCCTAGGGTGAAAAGAAAGTCTGCGAGCCACAGGGCTTTCTCTTATTGTGCCCCTGCCAGATTCTGTAGAGACTTTCAAGTCCAGACTTAAGACTCACTTATTTTCTCTTTCGTATGGCTAGCATACTGGCATATTATGGTACTATGCTTTTTACCCTTTTAAATTCATTTTATTAGTAAACGGAGCGGGCCGCAGCCTCAACGTTATCTAAATTCTGGGTCTTTTCATGAAGCTTAGGGCTAGTGGCCGGCGATCACCTTAGTATTTCTTTTGTTTTTCTTGTTGCATAATGCTAACAAATTATACTGTATTTGTTGTCTTTCTGATGCCTGATTCTGTTTTTCTCTCTCTGTTTGAAGTCCAACTCCATCCAGGGATGGGTGTGGTGTCTATTTCTGTAACCATCCTATCCTGTGCACTGGCAACATCTCCTGTATTCATTTTGTGAATTGTTTTGTAATTTGTGTCTGTAGCATGGCCCAAGCAGAGGGTCACCCCTTTGAGTCTGGTCTGCTTGAGGTTTCTTCCTCAGAGGGAGTTTTTCCTTACCACTATCGCATGTGTGCTTGGTCTGGGGGTTGGTAATGTTAGACCTTACTTGTGTGAAGTGGCTTGAGGTAACACTGTTGTGATTTGGTGCTAAATAAAATGAAATAAATTGAATTGAAAATTGGCCATGCCTGGTTTCACCTAACTCCAGGCCAATCCATAAAGAGGTAAAGAGGTGGAGGGATAAAAGAACCCCCCCCCCCCCCCAAAAAAAAGCTAGCTACCTGCTACTTACTGCAAATAATGCTAACATACGAGGTCTGTCAATAAAGTATCGTACCTTTTTATTTAAAAAAAAAAAACTATATGGATTTCATTCATATGTTTTTACGTCAGACATGCTTGAACCCTCGTGCGCATGCGTGAGTTTTTCCACGCCTGTCGGTGACGTCATTCGCCTGTGAGCACGCCTTGGGAAGGAGTGGTCCCGCCCCCTCGTCGGATTTTCATTGTCTGGAAATGGCGGAATGAAAAGGACTTTTTTCCATCAGAATTTTTTCAGAAGCTGTTAGAGACTGGCACCTGGAAACCATTCGAAAAATTTATCTGGCTTTCGGTGAAAATTTTACGGGCTTCACAGAGAATAAGGACTTTTACTACAGCTTTCAGGACTGCTTTAAGGACGGACGGTCGGTGCGCCGCGCTCTGAGCTGCGACGACGAGGCACAAACCACTGGATCATTTCTAAGCTGATGGCTCTGTGGATACGAGACCGTCGTGTGCTCTTGTATGGAGCTAGCCTGAAGCAACATTCAAGGAACTACTTTTCACAACCAGAGATCACCACTTGCTTTTGAACAGTGTACATCTTAACGTTTTATTGTTATGTATAACAAACACGTAATGCCGCAAGACGCATCAACACATACTTCTACTGTCTCGGAGATAGTATTGCTGTACAGCTGGCATATCCGAGTGTGTTTTACTCAAAAAAATGTGTGGATATTGATACTGATTTCCAAATTTTGTGTGCAGTTGAAACTTAAGAAATAATGTTTCCTGTTTAAAAGTCACCTCACTCTTTCTGTGCATGTTGTGCACACAGACATGCAAAGGTTCAAAATAAATAAAATCAAGGCATACTGTGCTCAAGGTTTAGGCCTGCTGCAGAGCAATGCAATGGAATGCTAAGGGTTGATATGGTGCAATGATATGTGTCCATTTGCATGACTGCACATCATCAGACGGACGTCTCAACAGGGAACAGCATAAGGCCAACACCACGGGGAGCAATAGTTTCCCCATCTTCTCGGGAAACGTGTGAGCTCTTTTAAAGTGTCATGGCAGCCTTCTGATGTTGCACAGACCACAACTCAGAAATGGTAAACAGTAAAGATGAACCAAGATGTTCCCCCAGGGGGAATCCACAGTGTAAGGGTAAAACACTATGCATAATATGTGTGAGCAGTAAACACTCCTTTTCAAACACTTACAATCCAAAATAATCAAAGACATTCAGATATTCAACCCTTTTTACTACAGATATGATGATTAAAATATAAATTGAGCAAAGCTGGAGCACAGCAGCTTTGTTTATAATCTTTTGAGTCAATGTTACTGTGCCTTCAGAAAATGGCTGTCTTTAATGGCACAAAAAAAAAAAAAAAATATGAAGCCCAGAATAAATATTTGATTTTCTCTACCCATTTTTGGCTTCCACTCAATGGCTCTTTCCTACAGTGTTCCATTACATAAAAGGTTTATGCAATCCGAGCAGTGAAGATGGCCATGAGTCACAGCAACAGTGAAGACTCGCTACCATTGATTTTTTTTCACCTCGCAAATTTATGTTGTAAAAGGAAAGTATTAATGATATAAATCCTGTAAGATACACATTATATTTAAAATGGAACAACTCAATAATGAACTGAGGTATGACACAATTTGTACACTTAATACAATATGCAGAAAATCAAATACATTAGTAGCTTTTAAAAGTCAATGATGTCAGGATCTATAAAACTAAACAACCTATATTTTGAATTATTAAGGAAAGCATTAATATAAATCCTGTAATATACAGACTATATTTAAAATGGAACAACTCAATAATGAACTGAGGTATGACACAATTTGTACACTTAATACAATAGAAAATCAAATAGATTAGTAGGTTTTAAAAATCAATGATGTCAGGATCTATAAAACAAAACAACCTTTATTTTGAATTATTAATAGACACTGCTTGTGAATCTACTTTTGTGAACGATTTTTTTTAAACTGTAGAATCAGCAAGAGTCAATCAAAGGAAGCATCATTTCACAACTGTTTCAAAACATTCAATCTGAAAAATAAAAATATTAAATATTAAATCTTGTATGGCATTCTAAGAAGCAAAATCTGAAGAGTATTTCTGCAGCTACAGTCCCCTGTTTTTTTCTGAAATCAGATGATGTGTGCTTGTTGTCACATGAACACTGTAAGCAAACAAGAGAAACACAGAAGGAAAGAGACAGACACCCATCGGCTCTGCTGCCTGCCTCTCCTGCAGTCCTTTCAGCCAAACTGTTTACTGATAGCCTGCGGTCCTGAGGCCAAAGGCTAATGATGCCGTCACCATATACATTCTGGACACAACAGTTGGACCAGTGGCAGAGGTTCAGGGGACTCAAAGTCAAGATCAACACAGTTTGACATAAATCGAGGCTGGCAATCGCTCACCGGTGGAAACACCACACCATGTTCACCTAGATTTGCAGCCCACAGCACACAGATGGAAAGTGGACTGGGATAAAGGAAGAGGACAGACGGGGCAGGCGCACAAGCAGCAGGCAGACTCAACACCTCACTCACAATCACAGTCACACTGCAGGGCTGGGATCTAGAGACTGAAACCGCAATCACAATACTTTATGAATGCCCTAGATTTACAAAATTACTAATTGCAAAATAAAATAAATGCTTAAAAAAAAACCTACAAGACATTGATTTAAAAATCTGTGCTGTAACTGGTTGTACTGTTGCTACAGCAGGTACCCTTGTTAAGGATGTTTTCACCTCTATCTGTGATGTTTGGCTGATGGTTTGTTAGCAGGATTACTCAAAACCCAACTGCCACTTTTTTGCAAAACTTAGTTTTTGACTTTTGACCTTAATCAAATGCGATTACATTCACTACAAAAAAATGTTTTTTTTTTTTATTTGCAAGATGTGTTTTCATTAAATTTACATTGTAAATAAATGGTCTGAATTTCAATAGCACTTTGCCATCTGACGCAATGATAAAAAGCGATTTACATTAATGATTTACACACACTGATGTCAGCGTGCTCCAACGTAAGGTGCACAACTGCACATTGGAAGCAGTTTGGGGATTAAGGACCTCATCAGCCACAGACTGTAAGTATCCAGCCTACAGATAATTTATTGGGTAGTTTACGACAGTATTGGCACGTCATGTAACTTTTTTGTAAAGCTTGACAACAAAACAGAACTTCTGTTTCCACACTCCATGGGAGAAACTCTGCTGCTGCCTTCCATCAATGCAATGATTTCCTGGACTCAGCCATCAGAACTGTATCTGTATCCAGTGCAAAGTGTTGAAGCTGTAGAAAAATTTACTTAACTCGGCAGTGGCATTCATGAGACGTATAGGAAGAGCTTCTGGAGTCACAATGTTGTTGGACAGATACAAGGCTTTCACTGAACTTATAAGAGTGCTGAAATCTGACAGTGTATGTACTGGGCTTAAGGCAGCTCTTTGGTTCGAGGTCTCTTCAAAGGATCCTTGAGTATCACTTGAATGACTGCGTCAAAGGAGTGGTTAGTTGCAGAGACTCATAAGGAGCAGGGTTCAACAGTAATGCTTGTCCGCTCGACAGTGGCTAGTGAAGAGTGCTGTCAGACTAGCGCTTCATGTCCCTCTCTTGCCTGATGTGGCAAGTTAATTTTCAGCCACATTTAGATTCTGATCAAAAATACATGTATTTCAGTGATGCTCCTGGTGTGGCAGAAGTGTTTCCTCTCAGGATACTCATTTACGCCATTCTGACATAAAAAAACAAGGCTGGATGCAAGATATTATGTGTACCGGGGAAGTGATGGTCTAGTGGTTAAGCGTTGGGCTTCATACCAAAGGATCCTCGGTTCAAAACCCAGCCAGACCAGAAAATCACTAAGGGCCCTTGGCCAAGGTACTTAATCCCCTAGTTGCTCCCGGTGTGTAGTGAGCGCAGTGCATGGCAGCACCCTGACATCAGGGTGTGTGTGTGTGTACATAAATGGGTGAATGTGAGGCATAATTGGAAAGCATTTGGAGCTTCTGATGCAGATGGAAAAGCGCTATACACATACAGTCCATTTTACCGCTGGATGCACGGCTCCGGAATGTGAAGAAAAAAAAAAAACATGCACACAACAGTTTACGTCGTCTCACAGTGTGATAGCTTTGCATTTCCTCAGTGAATGCTTTGTATTTCCTTTAAAGTCTGTACATGAGCTCTGGTTGTGTGAAAACCATGGACGGTACAGGACCTGCAGCAACTAAAAAAAAAAACAAAAAAACTTTTTTTTGCGTTATTTGATACGTCAAACATCTGTTTCTGACAATGGCGCACATGGATTAAACCGTTTTACCTGGCAATCATGTAGTGCTTTCCACATTAGGTAAATAAGTTAAAAAAAAAAAAAAAAAAAAAAGTGAAAGGAGTGAAAGGAGTAGCTTTTACTAAAAGGTGATTTTTTTTTTTTTTTTTTTTTTTGCGCTGATATTGTTTTCCCCTTAATGCAAGACAGGGCTGCTAACTTGTCAAGCATGCGCAATGGACTGATTTTTAATGTGCTTGCAATATGTTTCTGTGCAAGAGCAAAATGTAGGAAAGATGGGGACTTTGTATCAGGAGATACTCAATAACACACATACATATATATATATATATATATATATATATATATACACACATACATACATACATACACACACACATTTAGATTATTGGGTTAAATCTGTTTACTTGCCATGCGACAAGAAGATCTGACCCCCAACTTGCCCGGCATGGCAAGTGACCTCTCAAGCTAAACGTAGAGCCCTGAGGAGTATCACATTCATTGTGAGGGAACACCAGCTTTGATATTTTGGCCATGATAGTTGGTAATGCGCAGCACAGTGGATTAGTGGTTAGCACTGTTGCCTCACAGCAAGGACATCATGGGATCGATTCCCGCCTTTGGCCTTTCTGTGTGGAATTTCTCCCCATGTTTGCATGGGTTCTCTCCAGGTGCTCCGGCTTCCTCCCACATCCAAACAGGTGCAGGTTAGGTGGATTGGAAACTTTAAATTGTCCACGGGTGTGCGTGCAGGTGTGTTTGTTTGTCTGGACAGACTGGCGCCCTGTCCAGGGTGTACCCTGCCTTACACTTTATATAACTGCTGGGATAGGCTCCAGCCCCCCACAACCCCTAATTGGAGTAAGTGGTTGAAGATAAGTGAGTGAGTTGTTAATGCTGACAACATATAAACTGCCCCGGAAAGTATTCACAGAGCATCACTTTCTTCACATTTCGTTATGTTACAGCCTTATTCCAAAATGGATGAAATTCATTTTTTTTTTCCTCAAATTTCTACACACAATACCCCATAATGACAATGTGAAAAGTTTTTTTTTTTTTTTTTGCAAATTTATTAAAAATGAAATAAGTAAGAAATCATATGAGCATAAGCAGAGGTGGGATGAAGTCACTGTCAAGTCATTCTCAAGTCATCAATCTGCAAGTCCCAAGTCAAGTTTCTAATTCAGCTTGCAAACAATTGGTGGTCATTATGATTTGAGACTTGATTTGGGACTTGCTGATTCATGACTTTAGAGTGACTTGATGGTGACTTCGTCCCTTTTTTTTTTTTTTTTTTTTTTTTTTTGCAGACTTATTTAAAATAATAATTTTAAAAAAATTAAGAAATCACATGCACAAAAGTATTCACAGCCTTTGCCATGAAGCTCAAAACTGAGTTCAGGTGCATCCTGTTAATCCTTAATCCCCTAGTTGCTCCTGGTGTGTAGTGAGTGCCTTGTATGGCAGCACCCTGACATCAGGGTTAATGTGAGGCATTATTGTAAAGCGCTTGAGCATCTGGTGCAGATGGAAAAGCGCTATATAAATCCGGTCCATTTACCATTTTACCATTTACATGCATACGATCAATTATGATCTGTTGCAACACACACTGTCACATAACAATTGGTACACCTATAGTACAAAGAAGTAATGGACAAGAGATGGAGAAGAACCCTCCAAAGCATTAGGGCTGGGTCATTTCCCTTCCTTGTTTGTATGCCTGATGCGAGAAACAGAATAATGGGAGGAATTACATCCTCCACCCCCACTTCCAAGTGACTAAGTTGTTGTGGTTTTCATGGCTTCTCAGACAGACAAACAGCTCATAGGCCACAGGACTAGTCCAGCTGCTCGAGAGACAATACTGCCGTGAGCAGTTTGTGGACAAATATATGGGCTTGCTCTCCGAACTGTGACACCCAATTCTCACAGTTGTATCTACAGCAACACTCTTCTTCAAATGAACCCTAAACTGTCTATGGTAACATAATGGAGCTTCTTTTTATTTCTGTATCTCTGCACAAAAACTCCTACGGGCAGACCCCTGTGATCATCATCATCCTGTGAAACAAACGATGCCATTGTAAAACAGGAAGTATATTTCATGTAGCACTTGAAAAATGATGGCAGCTGACCTGCCTTCTTTGTAAGGTTGGACTTTAGACATGTTATTCTTCTTTTGGCTGCTCCTGCTTTGCTTGAGGTCACCCCAGCTGATCTGCCATGGATTCACGTGTTGATCTGGCTAAAATTTTATGCCAGATGCCCTTTCTAATGACAGATGTACACACAGAATTTGGCACCAATGGCCTTGAAGCAGTGACCTTCTGTTTGGGAATTAACCAAACTAACCACTTGTGACAAGTTTAAGAATTTGCATATTTGCTTTTTCCGTGTCTCATGTTTATGACTGTACATTGTTGTGGTAAAGAAGGGATCCCATTTTAGTGTTTCAATCAATCAATTATTGTATCAAGAAAAAAAATTGAATTAATTTGACAATCAATAGTTTAAAGTGGGGTTCTGTTAGCATTTGTTTTAAAAAAAAGACATACACTGCTTTAAACAAGATTTAAAGTAGTTAAATTAAAGTAGGGTAAATGAGTATAAACTGTATTTAAACTTTCTAAATGGTTTTGACTACTTGACCGACATCAGTTTAACAGTATGTTCAGCAAGCAAAGTGGTTGCTTTCAACTCTTTTATAGACAATTATTAATTATTAATCAATTAGCTGTAAAAATAATCAACATATAAGTTTAAATTTAACCTTTATTTAACCAGGTTAGTCCCATTGAGACTGACACCTCTTTTGCAAGGGAGACCTGGACAATTATAAAGTTTCCATTTCACATAACCTGCATGTCTTTGGGTGTGGGAGGAAGCCAGAGTACCTGGAGGGAACCCTCGCAAACACGAACATGCAAACTCCACACAGAAAGGCCACAGGGGGAATCCGTTCCATGAGCTTCTTGCTGTGAGGCAACAGTGCTAACCACTAAGCCACCGTGCGGCCCAATATAAATTAATATTGCAAATAATCATCAATTGCAGTCCATTTCTCTTGTATGAAGCTTGGGAATGGCATTGAACACTGACTGTCTGGCTAAATAAAAAATATAAAAATAATAATTAAAATGGTTTTTCATGCCTGGGATAAAATCAAAACATCAGCTGAACAACAAAATGGTAAGCTTTGCATGGTTACTGCAGATCTGACATACAATATGATAAAGACAATAACTGTAGAATGAAACCATGCCTGATTTTCACTATAACAGCAGCAACTGGCATTTCAAATGGCTTATTTTAGAACTAAATAACAACATAGTAAACGGCTTATTCACACAGGGCTTACCCGACTTTGAAGAAAGTTTTCATACAATTGATTTGTTTGTCTGTTTGTGGTACTTTTACTCTACCAACTTGATACAAGGCAAAGATTTAATTCTCCAGTGAGGATGGTTTTTAAAATGTACAACATCAGGAATTCAGTGTAGTGGAGTACATTAGCAATCATGGAAGATCTTTTGATGTAGTAAATTAGATTATAATATATTCCTTTGATTTATGTTTTCTTCAAAGTCTCATTAAAGTTCAGCTAAAATGCAACTCAGCAAAGAGATGTCTTTCTTAAGTTCCTATTAAATCCTAATTTTTTTCAGTTTTGGCTTATACATGATTAAACTTCATACTTATCGCCACAGTGCCGTCGGGTACTAGCCACCAGCTATTATTAATCCCAGATGGCATATAGGCTAGCACAGCAGATACAGAAACATGGTCCGTCCATCCGTGCATACGTCCGTCCATCCATCAGACATTGTTTGAAAACTACAGTATAATCACATGATTTCAAATTTGGTACAACTAGTCGGGACAGTCCTGTCAATCTTTCCACCAAGTTTCTTGCCTGCACCTCTTGTGGCGCTCAGCCACAAATGGATCCACTTTAGAGATGTGTTTACGCCAGCAAGTTATGAAACATATGATGTCATTTTCTGCCCCACTGTTGGATTTTTTTTTTTTGGTGGTGGTGGTGGTGGTGGGGGGGGGGCTAAAAATATTTCACAGGCCACAAATTTTGTCACATTTTCAAAACTTGTTCCCAATGCTGAGTCACAGCTCCATCATACGCCTGCTTTATTTTTCAAAGTGTTCATCCATCACAGTGCATTGAAACCGGTGACAAATCTGTGAAAGAGAAAGTGAAGTTATATCTCTGCAACGCTCACTTTGACGTATCAAAACCAAAGCTGGCACTAGAGCTCCAGACCTCAGTGAGGAAACGCAACAAAATGGCATCACTTAACCTCTAGGGGGTGCTGCTTACCCCTTCATCACTGCTTGCAGCTATATTCATATACATTATTGCATAATTTCATATTTCTGTGAAAACCTTTGTCTGAAAGTCAATGTAAAAGCATTGTTTCAAAAAGTAAACCACCCTTATTAAAGAAACAAAACAAACTTCATACAGACATGGTAAATACTCTGTGTAATCCCAGATATAATTATTATAGGGAGGTATTAAGAAATGTCCTTGTTTGTCAAGCTGTATGAAGTTTGTGGAATGTTGGTGATATGATGACAAGTTCAGTTGATCATTGGTAAAAAAAATAAATTAAAAAAAAATCCTTATAGGTGCTTTTCAAAGGCTTGAGTTGCTTTGTTATGTCTCCAGCACAGTTGCAGTGATTAATCAATTATTAATCAAGTATTTTGATCATTAATCATTTTAGGTCATTTTTTAAAAATCCAAATTCTTTGATTTCTGCTTCTTAATAGTTAATATTTTCTGGTTTATTTTATGAGCTGCTTTACGCATATCTGGTACTAAACTGAATATCTTTGTGTTGTGGATAAAACAAGATATTTGAAGGCCTCAATTTGGGTGCTGGAGAACAGTGATCAACATTTTCCACCATTTTTTTTATTTTTTTATTTTTTTTTACATTTTATGGACTTAAATAATTAACAAATCGCACAAATATTGAAAATAATTGTTAGTTGCAGCCCAAGGCTCTCTAGATGTTTCACCTACACAACAAACTAAAAAACACTGACGACTCAAACCACAGGAGACGTAGGCTGCATGTCTCGTAAGTATGGCTCACTCACTAGTACAATGATGCATAGCGTGATTCTGTGTTTTTTTGTTTGTTTTTTTTACACACCAGAAAGCCAAAGTCGGAGGAAGAGCCTTTTACAAAGGTGCGAAATGACGTGACTTCTCAAAGTCATCACCATTTCTCCACCACATGCTTCCACATTCTACACCCCCAAACCACAGTTAGTGTGAATGTCCTCTCTGCACATTACAGAAGGTGGCCTGTCAAAAAGCCGCCATAAACTTAGGTAAATTATGTATGGTGCTCAATGCGTCAGAAAAACACGATAATTACAAAGTACAGAAGTGAACTTTAAGACAAACAACAACTGTGATTATGGTTATTACAGAACATTATTGTGGCTACAAGTATAAGCATATAGAATAAAAGTCCAGGTCAAGTGTTTGCTTTCAGAGTTACTGTAAGTGATGGGTGTGAATATGAAGTAAGAGAGAGTAAAATCCTTGCGGCAAAAGAAGATTAACAGCAGATTTAGAGTGTTGCTCTGCTTGAGGATCTTACTGTTGATTCTCTGGTACATGTGGAAGGGGTGAGAAGACCTCCAGTCAGGCCGTGTGAAAGAGCAGAGCAGACAGGAAAACACGGTGAGGCCTTAAGCTGCTGTGCCTTGTTCAGCAGCGCATGTGCTGAGTGCGAAGAATGGGGTGGCTTACCACAACAGGTCTCCGTCAAGGGCAGGACAGTTTTATACTTGCTGTATAACTAGTACCACTGAGAGTGATACATCCACCCTGTGAACTGGCTAACAGGGAGCCTTAACAACAATGGAGATTGTCAACAAAGTATCCAACATTTGGTTCACCCATACACACACAAACACATATACATACATACATATACATATACATACATACATATATATATATATATATGCGTGCGCGCGTGCGTGTGTGTATACACACACATAGATATTCATAGATTCTCTAAAAATCGTGATTCCATTTTGGATTGTTGTTTTTCTTCTATCTTTAACTTTCCAACATGACTACAATGCAATGGAATGCTAAAAAAATTGTTGCATCCTTATGACACACACAATCAGTACTAAAGAGTAAAATAGACTGAAGTGAGAATATATGGACTCATAAAATGAATGACGTGTGTTGTGCACTTTCTGTTTTCACATTATTGAAAGTATCTTATGTTAATTTTTTTGTTTAATAAAAGTTAATTTAGCTTGAGTTCACCAACTAGCCAAACTAAATTTGTTGAACTTGTAGCTTAAATAAATTTAGATAAAATCAATGTTTCAATTTTTTGAGTGTGGTCCCACTCCAAGTAAGGTTAAATCACCTCTATCAATTATTTATTTATTCATTTTCTAAGCCCACCTATTCCAGTTAAGGGTCACAAAGAAGCTAGAGCCTTTTCCTGTGGTCATTGGGCAGGAGGTGGGGACCGTACAGCCTGGACAGGACGCTGATATAGAGCAGGGCCACATCTTCTATCAATTATGTGTCAGTTATTTCAGGATGACATCTTTGACTTTTTTAATAATTTAATTTAATCAGCTTATAAAAGTGCCAAATCACAACAAAAGCTGCCTCAAGGCGCCTCACACAGAACAGTTCAACATAAAATTTAAAACAAATAAGTAAAAAATAAAAAATTCAAATACATAATTAAAAACACAAAAGAATAAAACAGATAAAACAATAAAAGCTATTCATAAGAAAGAGAAGTCTTGACTTAAAACTGTCCATGACTCCAACTGCCTCACGGTAGCAGGAAGACCGTTCCACAGAGCGGGTGCACGATAATTGAATGTTTTATGTCACATGAAATATTTGCAGTCATTTTTACTGTGCAATCGTAACATTTTCTGTGTGTAGTTACTCTGTTATGTAGCAGTAACAACAGATGTTGTCTAGCCGTGTTCCCACATTAAAATATGCATAACATTTATATGATATTTCATAAAAAAAATGAGTAGCAAGACAAAGTGATATTTCTGTATCAGCAAAATAGTATTCCATTTCTATGCCACAGTGGAAAACTGCCAGGAGATTCATCAAAATGAGAAAGAGGCTAAAAACATATTTCTTCTTAAAGGTGTAGTCACACTGTGAGGGACTGAGTAAACTCATTAGTAACAGATTGAAATAAATTGTCTAGTGGAAAAATCCCCTAATCTGTCTCCTGTGACTTTGGGGAATGTGTGAACAACCACTGAACGTGAGTGTACAGTGCTTCCGGAAGTGAACAGAAGACAAACAGATAACACACAGATAAAACTAACGTCTACCGTACACACCACTGGCAAGCTACGAACAAGTCCAGGACAAAACGGCAAAAAAACAAAAAAAACATGCAACCACCAGGGAAGCTCGCCGTCTCATGTCCACTCAAAGTTTTGAGCATGCACGGCTGACATAAGCTGATATGGAACGCATTTAATGAAAAAGAAAAAGATTTGAATAGGACAATAAACGGACATCTAAAATTCATGTTCATTGCTCATATGTTTCCTCAATATGTCACAGTGCAACGGCTGCTGAAAAGAACAAAACTCATGGCTAAGCACCCCCCCTCCCAATAGCAGCACCCCCTACAGCTTAAAAAAGCCTTTTTGTGCTTTTTTCCCCGACACTCAATGGAGTCCCATGAACCAAGTTTGTTGGTTGTGATACATCAAAGTATTGCTGAGATTTGTTAACATTTCTTCCTATTTGGAAGTTTTGTGACCAAATTCCTTAGATTCTAATGGATGAATGATTTGGAAAAATCAAACAGTGGTACACTTGTGAAGAATGAAAAACACTTGTGGCCTGTGAAAATGCTTTACATCACACACACACACACACACACACACACACACACACACACACACACACACACACACACACACACACACACACACACACACACACACACCGGATAGAATAACCCACACAAACATAAGAAACCAAATCCATTTTGATGGCTTGATCCAAGGAACTGAACTGCTGGTGATTTTTGAAAATCATGCATATGGTACAAAAGATGCATACATAAACATACCTCCAAATTTGAGGTATTGGTGGTGCTAGAGCACTGAATAAAACTTGGTGCGAAGAATGACAATACTGTCCCCAGTCAATATACCAAATTTTACAACTTTTTACCATACATTTATTGAAAAAATTGTTAGATGCATATATATATAAGTATTTTTGAGTTTGACTAACAGACTTTCTCTCAGTCTCAAGTGCAGTGGAATTAACTGTGGTCTAAAACATTATCCGCAAGGCTCAAGATTCTGCATCCATCCTCCAGGTCTCACAAGAGAACGCTGGAATCTCTATATTAATGATGAAGCACCAATAAACAATGAATCATGTTACCAAGATACATTTGATAAAGATACTTAATGGTTACTGAGCTTGAAAATAAACACAGATACTATTCAAAGGAAGAGAAGTACAAAAAGATGACAAATTACATTATTACAAAGAAAAGAGAGAGCTGAGAGCCTTCTATCACTTCACTGCAAAGACATTTGTGCCACGGTCCTGAAAAATGTTTTTGAGGTTTTATTTTTTCTGTTCAAGAATGGGAATATTTAAGTAATTATTTCATCCAGTTTTCTGAACCAAACCAAAATGAGAGCCATAATATATTTAAGTAAACCATAGGTAATATACAAATTGGCTTCTACTGACAGCAACTAAAAATGCACAGCCGACTACACACATGCCAATTCAGTCATACACAAAATATTATAATATTAATCAAACTGTAGGTCATACGAGAGATTAGTGAAGTCAACTTAAATAAAACTGTAGTTCTCTGATGTTATGAAAAAAAATTGTATAGTTAAAAGCACGTCTTGGCTTTTACATAATAAAAAAATCATTGTCCTCTTATTCACCTAAAAATGTTTACAGTACTTTAATGTTTCATTTAATGCATCTTTTCTATTCAGCTTTCTGGAATGTGTCTTCCTTCGTAAAATGCCCTCGTAGGAGAAGAATGGAGGAGAAAGAGCTTTACTCAGTGATTCAGTGGCATCGTGTAAACGGCAGCATTCTCTTTCTGACAACTAGTGTTAATTGCAGATCTGACTCGCCCACACACTCCACATTTCTCCTGGAAGGAGAGACTGAAGTGGGATGAGAAGTGCAGTGAAAAGATGCTGCAGCTGCCCGTTTCTCACACCATCACCACCTCTCAATTCTCCCTTTCCACTGACAACTTGTACTAAAATACTGACATGCACTCACGCACATTTACAGAGAGGAGCGGGGCACGAAAACATAACATATCGCAGACTGAAACATTTAACAAACAAGTGTCTACAGTTGTAGTCATCATGGAAAATCATCTATCTTTTGCCCTGGTGGACGATCCTGTCCTTGATTAACAGTTACTCACATTTAATGATGATATCATCACGCATCTTGAGCGGCTGCGTGTTTTTGCATAATGGCAAGACAGAACATTTGGGGTCTTTGAGGTTAGCGCAACAGTTCGTGCTTGCAAGAGAAAGACATTCATGAAGGCACTATCTGTGTCTTCACTGATGTCATGCTCATTCCATTGACTAATACACGACATAAATTGTTAAAATGATACTCATTTCAAGAGCACTGTTAGAATCACTCATCCACTCATTAGACATAAGAGCTTACGTGATGGCGATCATGAGCAACAAAGCCCATTACTGGTGACGCTGGGGGCAGCACAGAAGCTAATGACAGCAGATTGAAGGGTGCTTTACTACTTTGCTTCAAAAATCACTACCAGCCAAATGGTATGGGAATGTAAATTCCACCAGAAGAGTAGAAAGCTCCAATAAGCAGTGAAAAACATAACTACAATTTAATACTAACATAATAACTCTCAGGCTGTGACTAACAAAATATGTTTTATCCCATATAGTTTTTTGTAATGCTCATCAGAGTTTCCCACAAATCACGGCTGCATCTTCATATTATCTGTCCAAAGTCCAAATGTAATCGATTACAGACACAATTTCTCAATTTTTAATTCGCTATTGGTTTAGAGCTATTTTAAACCAATTCCAAAACATATCATAATTGGATTAAAAGATGCTTGAAGTCTACCCAGAAAAGCTAAATACTAACTAAAACCTCATTATCTCTTAGCCAGTCTAAAGCATTTTAACAATTATTTTAAAGCAAACTCGAGCTTAAAGTAAAAAAAAAAAAAAAAAAATGTTTCTGTTTTAACATCTTTCTGTGTAATTATCTCATATTACAATGTGGAGGCCCACGGCTTATAGACAAGTGCGGCTTATTTATGTACAATTTCTTTTTTCTTTTTAAAATTGGTGGGTGCGGTTAATATTCAGGTGCGCTCTAGAAATTACGGTATATCATATCTGTCAGTTACATACTTATATAAACAGACCTGCTGGGCTCTTCGGCACAGAAATTGACCAGTTTGTTAATGCAGGTACTTTCCCCCCCCCCCCCCCCCCATACTCATATATAACACATGCAACTAGCTAGCATGGCAGCGTGGCTTGATCACAGACCTCTAAGTTAAATAAATATAATTGAACACACTGAAGTGATTTGAATTTAATTACACTGAATTCACAGCTTAAACCACAGTGCTGATACATGTGCATGATAACTGCAAACAATCAGCCATTCAAAAACAGCATATTTTCCCAAGTATAAGTTGCACGTGCCAAAAAATAAATTAAAAAATGCCTCTTGAAAAGGGAAAAAAAAAAAACAAAAAAAAAACAACACACTTTTTCCTATATTAACTCTTTAATTTGAGATTTTTACACTGTTGTAATGGGATTTTAATATTAGCATTTATTCTTGTGTAGAGCTTTGATTCCTGAGAAAGCCTTGCATAAATAGTAATCGTAGTAGTCATATAAATAACAAATGCATGACTTTTCAGCATACACGTCATACCTGAGTATAAGTCACAGGACTTCTCAAACTAGTCGCAAAAGTGCATAATACTCCGGAGTACACCAAGTACAGCAAATATTATGCAACTCAACTCATACCAGTTTTAACTTTCAAAAGAGAGATGTTGTGTGGGCCGCCAGAAGAGGAAGTACTGCTGGCCCACCACCAGAGGGCGCCCTGCCTGAAGTGCGGGCTTCAGGCACGAGAGGGCGCTGCCGCCACGGACACAACCGGGAGTGACAGCTGTCACACATCAACTCATGACAGCTGTCACCCATCATTTCATCACTCCATAAAAGCCGGATGTCATCTCCACCTCGCTGCCGAGATATCATCTACCTGTGAAGGTAATATTCTCTGCTGTATCTGAACTTAACACTGACTTTATAGTCTGAACTTCTTTGCAGCCGTTTTCCTGTGGGTGTTGCCTTATCTGTGGGATTGGCGTTTTTTTTGTGTTATCAGCAACGGCTTCGCTTCACACCCCAACCAGATAAGTGGTTAACAGGAGCTGCACGAGTGTGTGATTAGAGGTGGAGGTGACTTTCCACCTTCTGACTGTTTTTGTTACTGGGTGTGCACACACCCACATCTCACTGTTTGTGCTCCTCGCCAGCAGTACCAGATCCGACAGTCGGGGACGGTGATCACCTGGGAATTCGTGACTTGGCGGCTCCAGTATTCACCAGGTTCGGTGGCGGCGGAAATCGTGTGGTTCCGGCTCTTCTCAGGACAGACGTCTTCTATCCTCGAGCCTGCCCACACGTCACTTTTGTGTATTGACTGCTATCAGATTCTGAGATTGTCTGTATGTTCGTTGTGCACATTCACAACATTAAATTGTTACCTTTTGGCTCATCTATTGACCGTTCATTTGCGCCCCCTGTTGTGGGTCCGTGTCACTACACTTTCCCCAACAAGAGATGCTACAACAAAGTGATAGGTAGGATATTATAAGCTGAGGAAAAAAAACATTTCTCAGCAAAAGAATATTACTGAGACATGAGGTTGTAGGCTGACATTTCAACAGAAATATGTGAGAAAGTCTGTTGGTCATTGGTGAATCAGGCTACAGGTTAACCTTTAAGGGTGTAATGGTACATTCAGGGTTCAGTTCAAATCACAGCACTGTCTTGTTTCCTCATACAGTTATAAAACAAAAGACTTCCAAAAACTAAAAAATATAGGATAATATCACCAGAGATGTTCAACAACAGGGCGGCAAGGTGGATTAGTGGTTAGCACTGTTGCCTCACAGCAAGAAGGTCGTGGGTTCAATTCCCGTGGCCTTTCTGTGTGGAGTTTGCATGTTCTCCCTATGTTTGCGTGGGTTTCCTCCGGGTGCTCCTGTTTCCTCCCACATCCAAAGACATGCAGGTTAGGTGGATTGGAATCTTTAAATTGTCCGTAGGTGTGTGTGTTTGTTTGTCTGTTTGTGGCCCTGCGACAGACTGACGTCCTGTCCTGGGTGTACCCCGCCTCGTGCTCTATGGCTGCTGGGATAGGCTCCAGCCCCCCGCAACTTTCCTTAAATGGACTAAGTGGTAGAAGATGAATGAATGAATGTTCAACAACCGTCTTGAAGATCTATAGTTTGGACAATGCAAAAAACATTGTCTTAAAGTGCATATCTTTCATAAATAAAAGTAGAGCCCAAACGAAATATTGGCTGGCCGATATTATCGGCCGATATAAGCCCTTTTCAAAGTACTCACTATCGGCCGAAACTTTGCCGACAGAACGCCGATAATTTCTCATAAACAGAACAGTTACCGAAATAATGTTTGTGTCGGCAATGTAAAATGTCCTTGCACCGTTTGTCCAGTAGATGGAGCTCTGACTCCATTCAACTGAGAGCTGCTTACACCCCTGCTTAAATGTGTTCATCACCGGCCCCTGTAGTTCGCCGTCACACTGCACTGATCGGCTGACAAAAGCATACAAGTAAGTTTATAAGGACGTTGTTTGTAATAACTTTGCAATTACATTCACCCCACATTTCTCCCGTTTCAGTTCAACTCAGTTTTATTAACTCAGTTTATGTAGTAATTTATCAAATGTGCTTCATTGCGTCGGTCACGCTTTTTATTAAGCCCACGTTGTGTAGACCTTATTTCTAGCATGAAAAACTTTTGTTTACTGCTAAGAGGTTGAAACATTCAGATTCACTGCTCATCCAGAAGGGTTCTGGGAATTATTGCCGTTCACCATTAAACCTCTGGGGCCGACGCCGTCGTATACGACGGCTGGGACCAAGCTTTATTAAATTGTAAATAACTTTTTAACGATATGAGATAGAAACTTACTCTTTTTTTGCTGAAAAGTTAACTCCGCAGACTTTTGATCCACCGTCGGCCATCATAGAAGACGTGTGAAGACGTGCGCAATATGAGTGTCCAGTCGGAATTGGTTCTCCGTCACATGGTTTTCCAAAATCCAATTGTAGGGCAGATTTACCTCACGTGATATGGCAAAGATCGTTTTCAGGAGTGATATCTTACTAATTGGCCCATTTGAATAGCCCCCTAACTGCTCCAATTGCATTTTTGCATTTTTTGAACTTGAAAATTCTTCTCTGTTATAAAGTTAATCAATATGAGGCCAAAGCTTCAGCTTTTAGCTCATACTTTTTTGTTAAGGGTCCAAAAAAGAACATTTTATTCATTTAAAAAATAATAATATAGGCTGATTTACTGGCTATCGGTAAATCAGCCGATTTATCGATTATCGGCATTTTTTCATCCAAATATCGTTATCAGCATCTGCCTCAAAAAATCCATATTGGTTGGGCTATAAATAAAATGTCAAATAAATAAATAAATACTGTGAAAATATTGATGTATTGTACTTTTTTATTTGTGTCACTCACTGCGTGCTTGCATCAATTATTTTTTCCCGATGCACATTGAATGCACCACGGACGGTTCGGGACACAGGAGAAACCATTGTTCTTGGGGGTGTTTATCGAGAAAATGATCATTTCTCTACATTGACTGCAGGCTGCAGTGGGTCTGCTTGAAGCTGGAAGCAATGAAGCAGCGCTTCAACCCGCTGTTCACTGGTTCTCTACTTCGCTGGTTTTCAGAAGCGGCAAGTCCACTGGCATGAGCACCAGAACACCAGGAAGTTGTCCATCATGTAAAGGAAATAATAATAATAATAGCCTCTGTTTTGTGGGACCAGGCGTGCAGCTCCAAAGAGCCATACAGATTTCAGTTTAAATTAATAACTTCAGTGCGAATTGCCATTTTAAATCAAATGACACCTCTTTCCAAACATTGTATAACAAACAATATTGTATTCAAACTGCTTAGTTTACATATATGCCCATGTTGTTTGTTGGGGTTTGTGTATAAAAAACAGACAGCTACAAATACATTCTGCACATTGTATTGGCAATGTCGAATGCTGTTGAAAAATTACAAATAAAATGGGAAAAAAACAAACAAATAAACAATAAACTACAACCGACCATCAAATACATATCAAATCGCATCGAATTGGGAACAGGGGAGAATCGTATGGCATTGCATAGTCAGTATCATCATGTATCGCTATATGTATCGTATCGCTGGTAGTGTTTTGAGGTGTGTATCGAACCGTTGTCAGTGATGAGATTCACATGCCTACTGTTTATAGGAAGAATGACTGTGAACACACAAAAGACAGATATAGGCAACACAAACGCGGCTAATGGTGGTCAGAATTTTACTGACCATCATGTGTTCTTATAATTTGGATGTTTTGAAAGGAGATAACAACTTTGGAACTGGAGCAAGAGCAATTCTACATGGCTGCTGTGTGCAAACAGATAGAGAACTAAGTGGGATGCATCTCTCAGGGTATGCATTTAATACTACTTTGTGCTTTTCAATCTTATTCAGACGTACTTGATGTGGCTTTTTTTTTTTTTTCTTCTTCTTCTTTTCTGAAAGCAAAAAACAACCAGGACTGACATACTCTCAAAAGTCCAAGCATGAATCTAACTGACGGAAAACGGAGCAGAGTGACTTTCCGATAGCAAGAAGTTGCTTCTAAACATTACATAATGATTATGGATAAAATGGCTATTAATCTGTCGTGCATTTTTCTGATGCATTCCGGCTTATTTTACTTTTATCAGCTATATCAGGGTCCGCACAAGGTAAAGACTCAGAAGAAAAAATGAGTTGTAATTTAATTTTTTTTTTTTTAAGATTATTGCATGGAATGAGATATGCACTTTAAGTTTTTATGTTGCATTTTGGATAATCACATTAAAAAAACACATGAACACACTTTTTTGAAGTACAAACGTCAGGGTTCAGTACATGTAAAGTATTGCAGTTTTTCAGTTTCACATTGCTGTTTTTTGTTGTTTTGTTTGTTTTTTGGAACCCATCAGCTTAAAAACTTAATTGTCACCACAGCATCCCTGCATCTTAATATTCATGCACAACTACACCTCCTTTAATCTAGTATAACATCGAACAAACTGAACTGACTTCTTAAAGTAAAACACATTCTGTCACGGCTCGACTGTTTACGTGCAAATACCTGACAATAAGCAGCACATGTGCTTCCTGAAGAAAAAGCCAGTAAATTAAGTCGTCTGCTCCCCACGTGTGAAAACCATCATAAGCTAGAGACACAAGAATTCTGATGATAGCACGCCACACACCACATGACTTCAACACAATATTATTAATTTGCACCAAATCAAAGCTTTATTCAGATGTCAACATGTACAAATTTTACTTCTTTACCATTTTAAAGTTGTGCAGTAATTAATGTGCGATGTATGTCGCTCTTGCTAAAACATCCTTTTTTTTTCCAAATACGCCTTGCTATCTCAAAAAGGACACTTTAAAAAAACGATCTGTGCAAACTGTAAACAATAGCGCACTTTTACAAGCTTATAACTGTTTACTGGGGAGGTGGGGGGGGGGGGGACTTTCCGATAAGTGACTTATATCGCATTTGTTTGTACATTTACGACACGACAACGTTACCGGCGCGAATAAAAAACGACTTTTAATAAACGGCGCATTTCAAACATGTTGTAAAAAGCCCAGAAATGACAGACAGAAGGTCTCCGTCTCTCCTCACGTCACCCCTCGCTTTTCTGCGGTGACTTACAGTAAACACACTGTTTGTTTTGTCGTTATTTGTCTTGCTCACCTTTAGCTGGCTCGCTGTGTACACACCGTGTATGTCGGAGGCTCCAGTGGATAAACGTAAGTTCACTTCACATTTACACGCCGTCTGCTATTTTAGGCAGAGCTGACAAACTCAGAAAAGCAGGATCCCTGTTGTCAGTCACAGACTCCGCCCCTTATGTGACGACAAGCGCTCTCTCTCTTTCTTTCTCTCTCTCTCTCTCTCTCTCTCTCTTTCTCTTTCTCTCTCACTGTGTGTGTTACTATTTTATATATAAAAATATTTTTTACACATACGTTATTATACTATTTTATCATAATTTCTAAAATGTGCATTACAGTACTTTTCCTGTTATTTCGGCTATCAATTTAAGTGTCTTTTTTTTTCTCCAAACTTTCATATCTTTCCAAAATGTATGGGCTCAGTTCCATCATATTCAGCTAGATCAGACGTCATGCCTCCGGGAAAACGACAATGGAATTTGGGTTTAGAGGGCACTCCTCTCGTCCAATGGGAACATGGAGTGTCATGTGAGCAGCCAATTAGAGATGAAAGGTGGGCTCTGTGGTTGAGATCAAGTGTCATGTGACGTGTCAGGCAAGGTCAGTGGCGAGGGCGTGTGGTTGTCCCCAAATGTTTTTCACGGGCACTTAAAAGGTGGTGTGAGACAAAAATCTAAAAATGTGTATAAGTTTGTGGCACGTTTAATGTGCAATTCCCCCCCCCCCCCCCCCCAAAAAGGAATATTTTTCAAATATTTAACATTTAAAAAGTACAAAAAAGGAAAATATGTGCCTGTGTTTTGCATTTTAAAATAGTAATATTAGCAATAATAATAACAATAATTGAATAGCCATTCCTACATGTACCTCCTTCTTTCGGCTGTTCCCGTTAGGGGTCGCCTCAACAGATCAATCGTGTCCATCCCACTCTGTCCTCCAAATCCTCCTCTGTCACACCAGCCACCTGCATGTTGTCCCTCTTTGGCTCCCTCTTCTCCTCCTGCCTGTTGGCGCCATCCTCAGCATCCTTCTCCCTATATACCCTGGGTCCCGCCTCTGTACGTCCAAACCATCTCAATCTCACCTCTCAGACTTTGTCTCCAAACCGTCCCACCTGAGCTGTCCCTCTGATATGTTCATTCCTAAATCTGTCCATCACTGTCACTCCCAAAGAGAATCACAACCACCTCCAGCTCAGCATCCTGTCTTTTTGTTAGTGCCACTGTCTGTAAGCCGTACAACATAGCTGGTCTCACTACCGTAAACTTTCCCCATTCAGTCTTGCAGATATTCTTTGGTCAAAAATCCTTTCTCCACCCTACCTGCACTCTCTTCTTCACCTCTCTACCACACTCCTCATTACTTCGGGCAGCTGACCCCAAGTGTTTAAACTCATCTACTTTCACCACTTCTACTCCTTGTAACTGCACTATTCCACTGGGCTCCATCTCATTCACACACATGTACAGTAGTGTTCAGAATAATAGTAGTGTGTGCTATGTGACTAAAAAGATTAATCCAGGTTTTGAGTATATTTGTTATTGTTACATGGGAAACAAGGTACCAGTAGATTCAGTATATTCTCACAAATCCAACAAGACAAAGCATTCATGATATGCACACTCTGAAGGCTATGAAACTGGGCTATTAGTAAAAAAAATGTAGAAAAGGGGGTGTTCACAATAATAGTAGTGTGGCATTCAGTCAGTGAGTTCGTCAATTTTGTGGAACAAATGGGTGTGAATCAGATGGCCCCTATTTAAGGATGAAGCCAGCACCTGTTGAACATGCTTTTCTCTTTGAAAGCCTGAGGAAAATGGGACGTTCAAGACATTGTTCAGAAGAACAGCGTAGTTTGATTAAAAGTTGATTGGAGAGGGGAAAACGTATACGCAGGTGCAAAAAATTATAGGCTGTTCATCTACAATGATCTCCAATGCTTTAAAATGGACAAAAAAAAACAGAGACACGTGGAAGAAAATGGAAAACAACCATCAAAACGGACAGAAAAATAACCAGAATGGCAAAGGCTCACCCATTGATCAGCTCCAGGATGATCAAAGACAGTCTGGAGTTACCTGTAAGTGCTGTGACAGTTAGAAGACGCCTGTGTGAAGCTAATTTATTTGCAAGAATCCCCCACAAAGTCCCTCTGTTAAATAAAAGACGTGCAGAAGAGGTTACAATTTGCCAAAGAACACATCAGCTGGCCTAAAGAGAAATGGAGGAATATTTTGTGGACTGATGAGAGTAAAATTGTTCTTTTTGGGTCCAAGGGCCACAGACAGTTTGTGAAACGACCCCCAAACTCTGAATTCAAGCCACAGTTCACAGTGAAGACAGTGAAGCATGGCGGTGCAAGCATCATGATATGGGCATGTTTCTCCTACTATGGTGTTGGGCCTATATATCGCATACCAGGTATCATGGGTCAGTTTGGATATGTCAAAATACTTGAAGAGGTCATGTTGCCTTATGCTGAAGAGGACATGCCCTTGAAATGGGTGTTTCAACAAGACAATGACCCCTAGCACACGAGTAAACCAGCAAAATCTTCGTTCCAAACCAACAAAATTAATGCCTCGCAGATGTGAAGAAATCATGAAAAACTGTGGTTATGCAACTAAATACTAGTTTAGTGATTCTCAGGATTGCAAAAAAAGCAGTTTGAACATAATAGTTTTGAGTTTGTAGCGTCAACAGCAGATGCTACTATTATTGTGAACACCCCCTTTTCTACTTTTTTTTACTAATAGCCCAATTTCATAGCCTTAAGAGTGTGCATATCATGAATGCTTGGTCTTATTGGATTTGTGAGAATCTACTGAAACTACTGGAACCTTGTTTCCCATGTAACAATACAAAATATACTCAAAACCTGGATTAATCTTTTTAGTCATATAGCACTACTATTATTCGGAACACTACTGTACTCAGTGTTGCTCCTACTGACTATCATTCCCCTGCTCTCCAGAGCACAGACCCACATTTCTTGGCTAGACTGCTCTCTGCTCTCACGACAGATCACAATGTCATCTGCAAACATTATAGTCCACTGAGACTCCTGTCTAATCTCATCTGTCAACCTGTCCATCACCATTGCAAACAAGAAAGGACTCGGAGCTGATCCTTGGTGTAATCCCACCTCCACCTTGAATTCAAATCAAATCAAATCAATTTTATTTATATAGCGCCAAATCACAACAAACAGTTGCCCCAAGGCGCTTTATATTGTAAGGCAAAGCCATACAATAATTACGGAAAAACCCCAACGGTCAAAACGACCCCCTGTGAACAAGCACTTGGCAACAGTGGGAAGGAAAAACTCCCTTTTAACAGGAAGAAACCTCCAGCAGAACCAGGCTCAGGGAGGGGCAGTCTTCTGCTGGGACTGGTTGGGGCTGAGGGAGAGAACCGGGAAAAAGACATGCTGTGGAGGGGAGCAGAGATCAATCACTAATGATTAAATGCAGAGTGGTGCATACAGAGCAAAAAGAGAAAGAAACACTCAATGCATTATGGGAACCCCCCAGCAGTCTAAGTCTATAGCAGCATAACTAAGGGATGGTTCAGGGTCACCTGATCCAGCCCTAACTATAAGCTTTAGCAAAAGGAAAGTTTTAAGCCTAATCTTAAAAGTAGAGAGGGTGTCTGTCTCCCTGATCCGAATTGGGAGCTGGTTCCACAGGAGAGGAGCCTGAAAGCTGAAGGCTCTGCCTCCCATTCTACTCTTACAAACCCTAGGAACTACAAGTAAGCCTGCAGTCTGAGAGCGAAGCGCTCTATTGGGGTGATATGGTACTATGAGGTCCCTAAGATAAGAAGGGACCTGACTATTCAAAACCTTATAAGTAAGAAGAATAATTTTAAATTCTATTCTAGAATTAACAGGAAGCCAATGAAGAGAGGCCAATATGGGTGAGATATGCTCTCTCCTTCTAGTCCCTGTCAGTACTCTAGCTGCAGCATTTTGAATTAACTGAAGGCTTTTCAGGGAACTTTTAGGACAACCTGATAATAATGAATTACAATAGTCCAGCCTAGAGGAAATAAATGCATGAATTAGTTTTTCAGCATCACTCTGAGACAAGACCTTTCTAATTTTAGAGATATTGCGTAAATGCAAAAAAGCAGTCTTACATATTTGTTTAATATGCGCTTTGAATGACATATCCTGATCAAAAATGACTCCAAGATTTCTCACAGTATTACTAGAGGTCAGGGTAATGCCATCCAGAGTAAGGATCTGGTTAGACACCATGTTTCTAAGATTTGTGGGGCCAAGTACAATAACTTCAGTTTTATCTGAGTTTAAAAGCAGGAAATTAGAGGTCATCCATGTCCTTATGTCTGTAAGACAATCCTGCAGTTTAGCTAATTGGTGTGTGTCCTCTGGGTTCATGGATAGATAAAGCTGGGTATCATCTGCGTAACAATGAAAATTTAAGCAATGCCGTCTAATAATACTGCCTAAGGGAAGCATGTATAAAGTGAATAAAATTGGTCCTAGCACAGAACCTTGTGGAACTCCATAATTAACCTTAGTCTGTGAAGAAGATTCCCCATTTACATGAACAAATTGTAATCTATTAGATAAATATGATTCAAACCACCGCAGCGCAGTGCCTTTAATACCTATGGCATGCTCTAATCTCTGTAATAACATTTTTTGGTCAACAGTATCAAAAGCAGCACTGAGGTCTAACAGAACAAGCACAGAGATGAGTCCACTGTCTGAGGCCATAAGAAGATCATCTGTAACCTTCACTAATGCTGTTTCTGTACTATGATGAATTCTAAAACCTGACTGAAACTCTTCGAATAGACCATTCCTCTGCAGATGATCAGTTAGCTGTTTAACAACTACCCGTTCAAAAATTTTTGAGAGAAAAGGAAGGTTGGAGATTGGCCTATAATTAGCTAAGATAGCTGGGTCAAGTGATGGCTTTTTAAGTAATGGTTTAATTACTGCCACCTTAAAAGCCTGTGGTACATAGCCAACTAATAAAGATAGATTGATCATATTTAAGATCGAAGCATTAAATAATGGTAGGGCTTCCTTGAGCAGCCTGGTAGGAATGGGGTCTAATAGACATGTTGATGGTTTGGATGAAGTAACTAATGAAAATAACTCAGACAGAACAATCTGAGAGAAAGAGTCTAACCAAATACCGGCATCACTGAAAGCAGCCAAAGATAACGATACGTCTTTGGGATGGTTATGAGTAATTTTTTCTCTAATAGTTAAAATTTTATTAGCAAAGAAAGTCATGAAGTCATTACTAGTTAAAGTTAAAGGAATACGCGGCTCAACAGAGCTCTGACTCTTTGTCAGCCTGGCTACAGTGCTGAAAAGAAACCTGGGGTTGTTCTTATTTTCTTCAATTAGTGATGAGTAGTAAGATGTCCTAGCTTTACGGAGGGCTTTTTTATAGAGCAACAGACTCTTTTTCCAGGCTAAGTGAAGATCTTCTAAATTAGTGAGACGCCATTTCCTCTCCAACTTACGGGTTATCTGCTTTAAGCTGCGAGTTTGTGAGTTATACCACGGAGTCAGGCACTTCTGATTTAAAGCTCTCTTTTTCAGAGGAGCTACAGCATCCAAAGTTATCTTCAATGAGGATGTAAAACTATTGACGAGATACTCTATCTCACTCACAGAGTTTAGGTAGCTACTCTGCACTGTGTTGGTATATGGCATTAGGGAATTAATCTGCCATTCCTACTGTGCATCTCAACCTGTCACACTATCCTTGTACAGGTCCTACACTACCCTCCCATACTTCTCTGCCACTCCAGACCTCTTCTCTTGGCACCTTGTTATATGCTTTCTCTAAATCCACAAACACACAATGTAACTCCTTCTGGCCTTCTCTATACTTCATCAGTACTCTCAGAACAAACATTGCATCTGCAGTACTCTTTCTCGGCATGACACCATATTGCTGCTCACAGATCTTCACCAGTTTTGTAAGCCTAGTGTCTGCTACTCTTTCCCATAACTTCAATGCTGTGGCTGATCAACTTTATGCCTCTGTAATTACCACAGCTCTGCACATCACCCTTATGCTTAAAAATAGGAACCAGCACATTTCATTTCCACTCCTTAGGCATCACCTCACTTTCCAAGATTTTATTAAATAATCCGGGTGGGAACTCCACTGCCATCTCTCCTCAACATTTCCATGCATCCAATGGAATGTCATCTGGACCAACTGCCTTTCCATTCTTCACCCTCTTCATAGATTACGTCTTCCTTACTAATCTCTTGCACTTCTTGATTTACTCTCTCCACATCATCCAGCCTTTTCTCTCTCTCATTTTCTTCATTCATCAGCTCCTCAAAATATTCCCTCCACCTTCTCAACACAGTCTCCTCACTTGTCAGCATTTTACCATCTGTATCCTTTATCACCCCAGCCTGCTGCAGATCCTTTCCAGCTATGTCCCTTTGTCTGCCCAAACAATACAAGTCCTTTTCTCCTTCCTTCCTGTTCAATTCCAGGTACAACTTGCTATATGCCTTTTCCTTAGCTTTTGCCATGTCTCTTTTTGCTTTATGCCGCATCTCCTTGTACTCCTGTCTACTTCCTTCATCTCTCTGACTATCCCAATTCTTTCTGCCAACCTTTTTCTCCATATGCTTTCCTGAACATTTTCATTCCACCACCATGTCTCCTAGTCTTCCTTCCACTGTCCAGATGTCACACCCAGTACCTTCCTAGCTGTCTCCTGCACCATATCTGCAGTACTTTTCTATTTTTCCAAAACTGCCTCCCCTCCATTCAGTGCCTGTCTCACCTGCTCACTGAATTTCATACAACAGTCTTCCTCCTTCAGCTTCCACTATCTGATCCTTTGCTGAGCTCTGACTCTCTTCCCCTCTTCACCTCTAAAAACATCTTACAAACCACCATCCTATGCTGTCTAGCTACACTATCCCCCTGCCACCACCTTACAGTTTCCAATTTAATTTAGCTTGCATCTGCTACAAAGAATGTAGTCCATCTGTGTGCACCTTCTTCCACTTCTTATATGTCATCCAGTGCTCCTCCCTTTTCTAGGTATTAGGTAAGTATTCACCACAGCCATTTTTATCTTTTTGCAAGATCAACTACCATTTGCCCTTCAACATTCCTGTCCTTGATACAATATATCTACCCATTACTTCCTCATCACCTCTGTTCTCTTTGCCAACATGCCCATGGAAGTCTGCTCCTATCACCACTCTTTCACGCTTGGGTACACTGTCCGCCACCTCTTCTAACTCACTCCAGAAATTTTCTTTCTCCTTCATCTCACAACCTACCTGTGGGTCATATGCACTGATGATATTCATCATCACCCCTTCAATTTCCAATTTCACACTCATCACCCTGTCAGACGTTCGCTTAACCTCCAGCACACTCTTAACATACTTATCCTTAAAAATGACCCCAACACCATTTCTCATCCTACAACAACTTGAACCCACCGCTTATGCTCATGGTCTTACCTCCCTTCCACTTGGTCTATTGCACACACAATATGTCTGCCTTTCTCCACTCCACCATGTCAGCCAGCTCTCTCCCTTTACCAGTCATACTGCCAACATTCAAAGTTCTTGCTCACTTCCACCCTACTAGTTTTCCTCTTCTCCCGCTGTCTCTGGACATGTTCTCCTCCTCTTCTTCTTCACCCAGCAGTTGCCCAATTTCCGCCAACATCCTGTTGGGCAACAGGTTAACCTGGGGTTGTTAACAGGTTAACCTGTTGTTAACCCGGGCTCCGGGTATGGAAATTTGATTTGTACTCTGCATATTTATTTTGGCTTGTTTTACGTCGGTTGCCCTTCCTGACAACCCTACTCATTTATCCGGGCTTGGAACCAGCAGTCAGAGTGTATTGGCTGCTGAGTTCGTCCAAAAAAGTATAAGAACAACAACAACAACAATAATAATAATAATAATAATTGAATCACTCTTTCCGCCAAGCACTATGAAATGCTTCATATCTACAAACACCAGTACATAGAAAAACACAGGCAGTTAAAAAATAGCACATCACTGAGTAACAAAACAAAGTAAAAAACATTAAAATCAACAATAATCATATAATACCGATATAATGAACCCAAAATAAAAGAAAAACAAGATCAACAGCAACAACACCAAACTGCCATCACATTGTACCTCAAAAATTTCTGAATTAAATGTGCCATCAGCCTATGTGCACACCCAAAACGAAACCTGTGACATAAACCAATAAAATTAGGGGCCACCTTTCTTAGCTTTAAACATACATGATCTATTTTCTGTGATTAAAAAATAACCCATATGCTTATTTTTGGGTCATCATCTGCAGTTAACTACAAAATGGAGTTGCATTCATTTAGTGACAGCAACTACCAAAATATTTTTTTAAATACTTAAAGTTTTTCAAAAATTTAAATTTTAAATCTAAAATTTTGAAATTACTTTATATTCTGCTCATAGTTTGTAACCATAGTAAAACAGAGGACTGGAGTGAGTTTATTTTTCACAGTGGATCGTATAAAAGCCAATAATCCAGGATATAAATTCTTAACAAAGAGAGAAATATACAGAAATCTGGATAAACAGTGGAAGATGTGCAAGTTGTCTTGATTACTTTGAATCATATACATACAGCATGTGTTTACACAAGACTAGCACTGAAAATATTCAGATCTCAGGGTTCTCCCCAGAAATTTTTAGTATAGCGATGCTGTTGGCAATCACCCGAGGCCGCGCCCGTTGCGAGTCATTTTGACTGGTTTTATATGCATTGAAAGCAAGAATAATAGACAAAAAATGACACTTATGTTGTATATCAAAGTTCTTTTTTGCATGCATCTGTCTCAGTTAATAAAATAAATAACACTTAAAAATTTAAAAAGACATTAATGTTTGATGGACATAACATTTCTCCTCTCCTCTCCTCTTCAAAAATGACACACTGCACCTTTAATCCAGTAAAACAGGCAGAGTTTTTCTGTCATGTTGACAGTTTAGTTTTTTTTTTTTTTTTTTTACATTTCTGAGTGGGATTGCATACTTTAAAAAAAAAAAAACAACAAAAAAAAAAACAATATAACCCCTAATTTGTTTGACCACAAGCTAAATCTGGATTGATTTGATTGTCAAATCAAAATCAAATTTATTGCAAAGTAAGTTCTCACATACAAATAATTTGATCTGGTGTCATTAGTGCATAAACAACAATAATAAAAAGAAAACAAAAAAAAAATACTTCTGTAAGAAGTAAAGAAGCAAATCTGCTCTTTTAAAGATGAAACCCTGGATGGAAAAACTTTCTGAATCAGTTTTTCACACTTTACTATTTCACTGAGGCTGTGTGGTGAAGATGATGGTTGATTAAAAATTGATTTGCTGCTTTTTACAGCATGTAGCATCCGCACAAACATCCTGGCTGGATTAAAAAAATATAACATTGTTGTGGTAACAGTATAATGGCGCTACACTGTTGTTCCATTGTCTGGGGAGAACCCTGGATCTTCAATATGATATGCCAAAAGTCAAAATACATGGATATTTTGACATATCAATGAATAAAAGCAGTGATTTCAGCTGCTCTGAATTGGCGCACATTCTACACCGGATGCCCTTCCTGATGCAATTCCAGATTACAAGGAGAAATGTGGCAGAGATGGGGTTTGAACCTGGAAACTTCTGCACTGAAACCAAGTGCACTGACCACTTGGCTACCACTCCTGCTCATAACCTGCTCAATGATAAATAAAAAGGCTGTTTTCTAATATGACATGCTCACATTTCACCCACCAGTGCATTCAAAATTCCATAAAATATTTGCAACAGTATTAATTCACAATAACTACATTAGGTGAAATTAAAGCATGTTAGTTGGGGTTCATCTGAACAAGGGTCCATCATCCTGGTTGAATTCACCAACTCAAAGATACATATTTCATACAGGTCAGGGTGGTCACAAAATTGACCAAACTATAGAACCCTCCTGGCAGACCGCCAGTCCATTCCTACCTCCTAAATTACAGCAGCCATCTACTTGCCACAGTGAGGTGATACGTGAGCCTTTGGCCTTTTACATTTGCTGGGGTCCTCAGCAATGAGGCAGCAGCGTGCTGGATAACACCCAGGGTAGCATACCACATGGCAGAAGCATCAAAGCTGATGTTTCTTCAGAATGCAAGTATGGATCCTCTGAGTCTTTGTAAGTAACTTCTCAGTAACTCTAACCAGAGAATACCAGTACTAAAGGCAACAGTTGTTGCCTTAAATTACCTTTTGTGTATACAATTCCACATCCATCCTTTCATTTTCTATACCCACTCACTCCAACTAAGGGTCACGGGGGGTGGAGCCTATCCCAGCAGTCATAGGGCATGAGGCAGGGTACTCCCTGAACAGCCAGGCTGTTGCTCGGCCACATATAGACAGACAAACTTTCACACTCTCACGCCCTCCTACAGTCAATTTAACCCCTTAACGCCTGAATTTATATAGCTGTATATAAAAAATATTTTGTGTGTGTTTTTGCCTTTAAGTAGATGGTAAATAATGTTGAGATTATTAATTTCACTTTTGCACAAAAAATAAATAGTAATTTTGGTATTTTGGTAATAATTTATGTTATAATGTTATAATAATAATAATAATGGTATGTTGCAAATTTGCGACAACAGGCATACTGGTCAGTTTGGTATGTTGCATATTTGAGTCAAATATTGTAGCATATATGCGACAATAGGCGTTAAGGGGTTAAAGGTTTCAATTCACCTAACCTGCATGTCTTTCACATACAAACTCCACACAAAAAGGGCACGACATTCTTGCAGTGAGGCATCAATGCTAACCACTAATCCACCGCGCTGCCAAAACACCATATGCTATGAAAAAGAAAAATAATCTATAACCACCCTGTCTGTGTCTACTCCAAAAAAAACAAGGATGGAAATAAAGTTTTCACTGGGTTTTGTGAATATTAGTTTTAGCTTGGTTTTATGAAAATTAGCTGTATTACTGTGCCCTGATGTCATCATCATCATCCTCATTCCCGTAATCATTACTATTGCCATCATCATTTTATAACAAATGTTTGATCTGTCTTATCTTTTAGATATACCCCAAAACTGAATTCTACTATTTGTGGTTGTCCTAGGCACTCGAGTAATCAGATAATCCAACAGCAAGCAGACAACATAAAGCAATAACTAGATTCTGGTGAAAACATCACTTCTTTGGTGGGTTCCATTCTATTTGTGTGGCTCAACATGTATTCCACTGCACAAAAAATGCACTCTGTGCTCAAAAGGCATTTTGCATAAGAGTGTCGGGGCCCTAGCCTGAAGATCTGTGGCACACAATCTAGCATGGTACACACTTAAAGTGCATAATCTATGCACAGAAAAGTGTGCAGGGCACAACAGGATTGGATTTATTTGCCCAGATAGTCATGGACCTCATTTTGGGCATGATATGAAGTGAACCAATCAGAGTGTGAGCTGGCATCTCCTTTAAGAGCGCCACACTGCACCAGAAACCCGGTGCTAAGCTCCTTCAAGGAGAAGCAAAGAAAATTTGTGCAGTAGCACTCCAATACTTTAATCAGCTAAGACAGAACCCAATAGCGCCATGCAGTAATTAACAATCTATTGCAGTACTATTTACTTTGCAAGAGGGTTCGCAACAAAAATCTTGAATAGCGTAAATTTCTTGTTCTTTTTGTGGTGCTTTTGTAAACATTTTGAATTTTGGCAGAAATCACATGTGGCATGGTGGAAATCTTGTGAGATTTTATGTCGTAGCACCAGAAAGTAAAAACTGGAATGATACTGCGATTCACTACATGGCATTACTGGGTTAGTAATCATGTGCAATAATCTCCCATGTGCAATATATGTGCAAGGTTTTCACTTAATTCCCAGTGCAATATTATAGTCTACTTGCTGTTCACACTTATATTTGGTATTAAACATAGCTAATTTCGACTTTTATTTTATTTTAATAGTTTATATTTATATCTAGTTTTTAGAAGGCTTTTTAAAAATAACCGGGACCTGAGTACTAATTTCGTACCATTAACATGTAAATGTGAGTTGGCATGACAAATGAAGTTCCTTGAATCCTAATTGCAGTACATTGTTCATACATTGCTAATACTACTGGGAGAGTTTCAGAGCACCACTGCACAAAAATGTGTCACAGCGGTAACCGTTTCCCAACATGTACTGTAAAACTTTCTACAAGACATTCCAACTGTAGTGTATGGAAAATTCTATGACTGCAGTAACTAAGGTTTCCTGCAGGAGCACTAAGCGCAATAAAAGGCTCTGACTCCTACGCACTCAGATGCAGAAGAAGAAGGCAAGCAATGAGAGGGTTGTTTTTGTTTTGTTTTTTTTGGATTTTCCTGTAAATAAATGTGTCATATGTCCAGTGAAGCTTCATCGTTTCTGCAGGCTTATGAACCTAAACTGAGCGGTACACGACACCAATGACTTTGTCTCCACTTCGTACAAAATCAGTACAATAGTATAAATATATCAAACAAAAAGATGAAGTATTACAGAGTAAAATAGAGAATTGCTGTCATTTATGCAACGCAATTTATGCAAAAGATTTTGACAAATGCTTCTTTTAATAATTTACCAGCACAAAATTTGCTGCCTGTAGGACCACACGCGTGTTAATGCATGCATCCATTTCAGTGGATGAGTGAGTCTTTGACAGAAACAGAATTAGAGTGTTTTCAATCACTGAAGTTTTTTTACATTTATGAACTTGAGCTGATACCAACTGACAACAGTGTAGCTCCAGATTGCTCTCGGCATCTTCTTTGTAGCACTTTTGTTTGGACACTACGGCCCCTCCCATCTTCACAAAGTGATGCCAGTCACGAATAACAGTGAAAAACACAACACATCAGTTTGACCAATCTGAAAGCAACATCTATATTATAACAGCCGAGTGGCCTCTGTGTGCATGTGTGTGTGTATGGCTTTGATCACGCAAAAACCGGGGAGAGCTGACATTTGCCGTTTGGTATGCTTATGTATTTTGGGTCAAGGATGAACACTGCAAAAACGGAAAGTTGATAGGACAAATATTTTTGAAGAAATTAGCAATTTTAGCTAACCAGTAAACAATAGATGTGTGCTGCAATGCACCATGGGAGTTCGGGATTTGGGGGGTTAAATGTTGTTATTGTGGTTCATGTTAGTTTAACAGTGTTGTTTGTGTTGTTTTTTTGTAGTTGGTTTAGTCAGTTAAGTCTCATGTTGCCGTTACCATGAGTGAAAACTGTAGTGTGTTTGATGTCTTCCGCTACCGTCTCTGTTTCTGCCTGTCTAAAATTAGAAGCACCTGCTTGTGACAAAATGCGGGAAAGACAAAACGCTGTGCATGTGTGCATGTAACTTCGATCACAGAAAAACTGTGGAGAGCTGACATTTGCCATTTGGTATGCTTATGTCTTTTGGGTCAAGGATGAATGCCGCCAAAATGGAACACTGATAGGACTAATATTTCTGGAGAAGCTACGGATATTATCTAACAACACTGAACAATTGATGCTGCTAACTACATTCTGGACTCACACCATTCCAGCAGGAGGCAGTAAGTCATCTTTAAATTAAAAGTGTGAGTTCGGTGAGTGATTTTATTTAGTAAGTTCAGTGTAAGTGATTGTAAATACGTTAAAAATACATGGATGACACACGAAAGTGGAAACACTTATTTTCATTGTGGCCCATTTAAAACTCAAATGACAAAATAGAAGTAAAAATAAAATGAAACAATAGTAGTGTGTATATGATAACAAGAACCTAAACAATTTATAAATACATTAAGACAGTAAATTAACATAAAAAGTTACATAATTAACACTAACAGGAAATAAAAGAGTTGAGTTCTTCTTCTAAAAATTGTTGACATATAAGGTTCTAAAACATTCTGGACTCACATGCTATTCCAACTCATTGCACAAGTTTTTGCATAATTTATTGCCACCCTTGAAAAATGTCAGCTACCTATTTTATAAACATTGCCCAATCTAGAGCCCGTGGATCCCCACAGGCAACACACTAGTTAAGGTTTATGAGTGAAACTCGCGTCTGTCTGCATGATGTTGCATCATTAGTTTTCATTTCGTGACACCTGCGTCTCACCTTTTTGTTCTTGCACAAACGCCTTCACACTGCTGTTCCAGTCACCCCTGCCAGAATTGACTTTCTGCATCTACTCTTTCCGTCCTCTCGACAACCATTCTTCTTTCCACTTGCCTTTGTTTCACTCTGATTTGCCTTCAAAGCCAGACCAGCTGGCTTTGAAGGCTCTCCTCGAAACCCTGGAGGCCCGGCTTCACACCCTCTCGATCCTCTTGTCCCTTTAGTCGCTCTGCCTGTAGGAGAGCAGGAGGCAGCGTTTTGAAAGGTAGGACCTCAGATGGACTTTTCAGGCATGTGTTATGTGATGGGGTTTGGCTCAGAGCTGTCTGGACCAGCCTCAGCTGTCAGTCATAACTGCAGAAGGTGTTGATGATTTTTCATCCTTCTCAGATGTGTGGTAAGAATGTATAAATGACATAGCAGGTAGGGCATTTTCAAGCCTACACTTTCTGGTTGCTGTCTTGTTTGTGCACAAGAACAGTCATCTTGGTGTGCACATTTTCATCGGGCAGTATTTTTAAACTCTGATGTCCATGTGTGGCAGTTTGCGTTTGAAAATGAAAATGGAAAATGTATTATAAGTGACACAGTAAATGATGCACTTCAACAAGTTGCAGGGACGTGGCAAATAACGGTTTGTTCCAGCAGGGCTTTGATGCGCGACAGCTGGCATTTCCAACATTGTGCCAGACCACAAATAGACCCAGACACTCTTTCTCTCCAATTAAAAAAATAAAAAATAAATAAATGAAAAAAGGCTCAAATGCATGTCTCATGCAGTGAGCTTTATTAGGCTATATAAGTCAAGTCTGATCTACAACGTGATACTGAGGAAAGAGAGAGAGAGAGAGATGTTTATTTTCTAAATGAGAAAAGCACAAAACAGATCAGTCGCACAATTTTCGGAGACAGCAATTTGACCAGCGAGCTCTGAAATAACATTTCATTATCCGGGGCTCATTAAAACCACCTTTATTTTAGGGAGGAAGGAAAACAATCACTTGTTTGCCACTCAGTACTTAGTCACAGGATAACTCATTTAAAAAATAAATAAATAAATAAATCCCACAATCAGTGGCAGCACTGAAGGGTTTTTTTTTTTTTGTTTTTTTTTTGGATTGGTGTGTGCATGATTAGGTAGTGATTTTGCAATAAAAGTGCACATTTGTTTTTCAAAGTAAATTTCACCGGCCTGCCTCATATCTCCCACATATAAGATATAACGGAGCAAAAAAAAACAAAACAAAAAAAAAACTACATCAGCAAATTGTGCGAACAAATAGTAAAAAGCAGAGGTGGGATGAAGTCACTGTCGAGTCATTCTCAAGTCATCAATCTACAAGTCTCAAGTCGGCTTGCAAACAATTGGTGGATGTTCTGACTTGAGACTTGACTTAAGACTTGACTTGAGAGTGACTTGCTGGTGACTTCGTCCCACCTCTGGTAAAAAGAGTCACCTTTACAGAACTCAAGAGCAATTGCAGAAAAACTTGAGAACTGCACAGCTAACAACAAGCGACCCTGTCAAAACCGCGGCTGCTCTTCTGGAGGACAAAGGGGTTTTTCAGTCTGTTGTTCCTTCATTTGGGGAGGAGCAGTCTGTGACTGAAGAGGCTCCTCTGGTTGCTCCTCTGACTGGCATCATCCATAATGTCCAGCAGTTTGTCCAGTGTTCTCTTCTCTGCCACCGTCACCAGAGAGTCCAGCTTCAGAGAGCGTAACACCCGCACCTGACCTGTTTAACATTAACAGCAAAATAACTGTTATTTCTTCTGTGTTTCATTGACACTATAATATACGGTTCTGTCTAAAATTAATCAACCTTATCCTTAACACACAACCCTTCCAACATGTCTAATCCATATCGACACCCCATTGCTTGAGTTAAATAAATATGACCTTTAGTTTTACCTTTCAAGGTTACCCAAGTCTTTTGACCAATTGAAAGTTGATGACATCACATTTGTCTTTCATTGTAACCACTGGTAGATCATTCACCAAATCCTCAAAGGAGTTATTCTAAATTAGTTTGTCCTTTGAAGGTCAGCCAAGATCAAAGTCATGATGTGACCAATATCAAGGTCATATATGACGTCATAGCAAATAGTAATAACCATACCTTTATCTTTAATCAAGTCCTCTGATTAGTCAGCCAAAATATCCCCTATATGCAACTATTTGGTCCATATTTTCACTATGTCCCTTGACCTTCACTTTTAACTCGCTTAATCTCAAACTCAAATAATTTGTCCTTGGCTGGCCCTGATTCATTCCAGTAAGTCTGATCCAAATCAGATCAAAACTCTGAGTTATTTCCCTCACACATGGAAGGACCTTTACTGATGCATGCAGGTCTGAGAAATTAATCTTAGGTTCCGTGATTAGCATGAACTCAGGCACATAGGTGTGATCGGACTCGGTAAGAAAACGTAGGATTTTGGATGCTAAAATCAATTCATTTTCTGGTGGAGTTATAATGAGGTTGTTGAAATTCCTCATGGGGCTACAAACCCATCAATCCCCACACGAATGCCGCCTGTGGCCACAGTGCATATAACCTGAAAAAAAAAATCAAAAGTTGCTGCATCTAATGTCAGTACTGTAGCAGAGACCTTTGGCAGGCACCAACTGTTTTTTTTTTCTTTTTTTTCTTCCATGCATTAATTGAGTATAAAGTCAAAGCACATGTTGAGCTGTAAAATTGTCAATCCAGAATGTGTATAATCATGTCGGTGGTGGAAAAACCTTCCAGTAAAGTTGTTTCTGAGCAGACTGCAGCTAAGTGTTAGATAATCAAGATCAGACTCTAAAAATACTCTATGCCTCATAGTCTGGATCTCTCCTCCCATTACCCACTGTAATTAAAAGTAGCTACGGCCTGCCGACTCCAAATAGCATGGAATTGCGCACAACTGGTAATGCGAAAGAATGACAAATTAAAAAAGTTAAAAGTTATTTTAATATCAACTCCTTGTCAAAAGCAGAGCTGACTGCACACAGCTATGAGTATGTTTGTAATTTAGAGATCGAGACTGAGCAGGACTGGTGGCCAAGTGGTTGGTGTGCTTGGTTTAAGTGCACAAGGTTCAAACCCCAGCCCTGTCCATTTCTCCATGTAATGTGGAGTTGCATCAGAAAGGGCATCCAGCGTAAAACTTGTGCCAAATCAACATGCAGATCCGCCTCGGATTTGCTGTGACGACCCCGAGTGAAAACAAGGGAGCAGCCGACTGTGCGGTTCAATGATCCCAACAAACGCTTGTGTGTTTCCCTTGTTTAATGTTACTACTTTGACAATGACATTCAGTCGGATTTGGCAAACATCTTTGCATTTCCTGAGTCACACAATGACACAATCTCACTTGCGACTGCTGATGTCCGGGGTTTCTCAGATGTATTCTTCCCTCTTTATCACAACACTATCACTAACTATCAACTGCAAGATAGAATAGCCTCCACATCTGTTTATTTGCTTGTCGGGTCCTTTTTCCTACAGATGATTCCTACATAGATTTCAAGAACAACTGGGGGTCTTTAAATATCTCCAATATTCACAAGTCTATAGCTCCATTTATAAAATAAAGTCTCTATCGCAAAGAGGTCATTAAAAATTGAGCAAGGTCAGGAATGAAACTGCACTTGCCATTACTCATTTTGTCCCTAATTTCAAGTAATATTTAATTAATCATCTGGAATGACTGTCAAATGATTCACAATGTCATAAAGCTGCTAGGTGATATTAACAAAAATGTTATAATTAAAAACATACATAAAGTATTAGGAGAACTCTCTCATGGATTAGCTGTTCATGAGCACCCCTGCCCCAAAGAAGAACAAATTATGAATGCATTTTCAAAAGTAGAAAAGTCCCCACTATCATACATGATGACAATGCATGTGAACATGTATTGAATACAGATCATTTGTCAGATCTGTACCAGATCCTACAGATGAATATGGAAATACTAAAGGTGTAGTACCCTTTGATGGGTATCATTTAGGCAAAGGCTATACGCCCAACCGTTGGGCAAATAAATATGTCTTACCTTATTCGCCCAACTGTTGGGCAAATAAGTTATACATTGAAAGCTACATACACAACCGTTGGGCAGATAAATATAATGTCTCATCTTATTCGCCCAACCGTGATCATGTATTTGACATGTTTTGTGCATCTAAACTACGTTTTTTACACCACTTTTTAAGTCTCTATTGCGGCGTATGATTGACATATTTAAAGGCGCTCTCTTTAATTACTGCGAAAACACAGCAATGGATGAAAACAGACAAACTTCATAAGCATTTTGAATGGAAGCCTGTTAACAATGACGAAACCGTTTTTGAACAAAATGCTGCTTGTTGGCTGTAAGATGGTGTTAGTTTGACACAGTTCCCTGGGTGTGATGAGCCGAACAGAACCACTTTAAATCAAAGCTCCTCCACGGGCTGTAAACCCTCCCGCAGCCGGCGATAAAATATCTGCCTTTTTTCCCTTCCGCGTTGAAACCGGAAGTGAGGTTACAAGCGCCCTCATTGACCGGTTGTGGTTGGGTGTATATGCTCACGAATTTACTTTATTGACCCAACGGTTGGGTGTATAGCCACTCTCTATCATTTGTACTGATGTATTGACCTGTTGCTTATTTGTTTAAGAACATGTCATTATTTTTCCTCAGTAAATATATTTCTGAAAGCGCTCTTGATCGACACATACAAAGAAATCAAACCATAGATGTCCATAAATTAAGTTATGCGTAATAATGTGAAAAGACACAGTAAAAATTATTGAACACCTGAAGAAAGGGAGGTGCAAAAAAGGTATGGAAAGCCAAGACACCAGCTGAAATCTATCAGTAATTAGAAAGCAATCCTGCCCCTTGTCAGTGCAAATTAATATCAGCTGGTTCAGTCCCAACTGATGACCTATTAAAAGGTCTCATTACCAAGGTGCCACACAAGAAGCATGATGGGTAAAAGCAAAGAGCTCTCTCAAGATTTTCACAACCTTATTGCTGCAAAATATACTGATGGCACTGGTGACAGAAGGATTTCTATCCTTCTGAATGTTCCAGTGAACACTATCGGGTCCATAATCTAGAAACGGAAAGAATGTCATTACACCATAAGCCAGCCACAGCCATGTACTCCTCACAAGATTTCTGCCAAGGACCACTTGTGGAGAGCTTCAGAAAGACCTGGAATTAGCATGTACAATTATTTCAAAGAAAAATGATGCACTCAACTGCCATAGCATCTATGCACATTCACCACACAAGACTCCATTGCTGAAGGAAAAGCACACTGAAGTTTGTTTAAAGTTTTCTGCACAAAATTTAGACAAGCCTGTAAAATTCTGGGAGAATATAGTCTGGTCAGATGAGAACACAATTGAACTTGTTGGGAAAGTGTAGGAACACGGACCCACAACAGGGGGCGAGAATGAACGGACAATGGAGGAATCAAATAACACTGTCTTTACTGTTGTGAAAAAGGCACAACAAATACAACTGATAACAATAGAAAGATTAAGTCTAATTCAAAGGTGTCGTGTGGGCAGGCTCGACGATAGGAGACGTCCGTCCAAGTCGAACCGGAACCAACCCGATCTCCTCCACCACCGGACCCCGGGGATACTGGAGCCGCCAAGTCCCGAATTCCCAGGTGGCCACTGCCTCCGCTCGCCGGATCCGGTACTGCTGGCAGGAAACAGAAACAGTCAGGTGTGGGTGCGGCTGCACCCAGCAACACGGAGGGTGGAGAGTCCACCTCCACCTCTCGTCAACAAAGCAACACTGAAGTGCAGGAATATGTGTACTTATCAAAAGGTCCAATACGGTCTCCTGCTGTTCCACTCACTATCTGCGCAAAAGCAACAACGTATTATGTTCAAAAAGACAACACAAGTGGCTGAGTACGTTACCTCTTTGGTATGGCGATATCTCGGCAAATGAGGTGGAGATGCCGTCCTGCTGATATACCTCCATCTTGATTGGGATCAGCTGTCTCCCGTGATGGATGACAGCTGTCGTCCTGGCTGCTCCTGTGAGGCGGCAGCGCCCTCTGGTGCCTGGAGCCCGCACTCCAGGCAGGGCGCCCTCTGGTGGTGGTGGGCCAGCAGTACCTCCTCTTCAGCGGCCCACACAACAGGACCCCCCCCTCAACGGGCGCCTCCTGGCGCACGACCGGGCTTGTCAGGGTGGCGACGGTAGAAGTCAACCAGGAGGGCCGGGTCCAGGATGAAGCCCTTCTTCACCCAGGAGCGTTCTTCGGGGCCGTACCCTTCCCAGTCCACCAGATACTGAAAGCCCCGGCCCATTCGTCGAACGTCGAGGAGCCGGCGTACGGTCCAGGCCGGCTCTCCGTCGATGATCCGGGCAGGAGGCGGCGCCGGACCCGGAGTGCAGAGGGGTGAGGTGTGATGGGGTTTAATCCTGGAGACGTGAAATACCGGGTTAATCCGCAGTGAGGCCGGAAGCTGGAGCCTCACTGCGGCGGGATTGATGACCTTGAGGATTTTGTAGGGGCCGATGTATCGTTCTTGCAGTTTCGGGGAGTCCACTTGAAGGGGAATGTCCTTGGTGGACAACCATACCTCCTGCCCAGGACGATACGTGGGAGCCGGGGCCCGCCGCCGGTCTGCATGGTTCTTCGCCCTCGTCCGGGCCTTTAACAAAGCAGAACGGGCGGCACGCCACACCCGACGGCACTTCCGTAGGTGGGCCTGGACCGAGGGCACACCGACCTCCCCCTCAACCACCGGAAACAACGGGGGTTGATACCCCAAGCACACCTCAAAGGGGGAGAGGCCGGTGGCGGACGACACTTGACTGTTGTGGGCGTACTCGATCCAGGCCAGGTGGGTACTCCAGGCCGTCGGGTGCACGGCTGTCACACAGCGTAGGGTTTGCTCCATCTCCTGGTTGGCCCGTTCTGCTTGTCCGTTGGTCTGGGGGTGGTACCCGGACGAGAGACTGACCGTGGCCCCCAGTTCCCGGCAAAAGCTCCTCCAAACATGCGAGGAGAACTGTGGACCGCGATCGGAGACGATGTCTGATGGTATCCCATGCAGACGGACGACGTGGTGGACTAGGAGGTCCGCTGTCTCCTGGGCCGTTGGGAGCTTCGGGAGGGCCACGAAGTGGGCCGCCTTGGAGAATCAGTCCACTATCGTGAGGATGACGGTGTTCCCCTGGGACGGCGGGAGACCCGTGACAAAATCCAGGCCGATGTGGGACCAGGGGCGATGAGGCACGGGCAGCGGCTGTAGCAATCCCGGTGTCTTACGATGATCCGCCTTGCCCCTGGCACAGGTGGTACAGGCCTGGATGTAACCCCGGACGTCGGCCTCCAGGGACGCCCACCAGAAGCGCTGCCGGACGACTGCCACGGTTCTTCGCACCCCAGGGTGACAGGAGAGCTTAGAACCGTGACAGAAGTCCAGGACTGCAGCCCTGGCTTCTGGTGGGACGTAGAGTTTGTTCTTCGGTCCGGTTCTGGGGTCCGGGTCTCGTGTCAGGGCCTCCCGGACGGTCTTCTCCACGTCCCAGGTGAGGGCGGCCACGATAGCGGACTCCGGGATGATGGGTTCCGGGGGATCCGACGGCTCCGACGGCTCCGTTTTGACCTCATCTTCATGTACCCGGGACAAAGCATCTGATCTTTGGTTTTTGGTCCCGGGACGGTAGGTGATCCGGAAGTCAAAACGGCCGAAGAACAGTGACCAGCGGGCTTGCCTGGGGGTTCAGCCGCTTGGCGGTCCTGATATACTCCAGGTTCCGGTGGTCGGTGAAGACCGTGAATGGCACGGACGTTCCCTCCAACAGATGTCTCCACTCCTCAAGAGCCTCTTTCACCGCAAGGAGCTCTCGATTGCCGACGTCACAGTTCCGTTCGGCTGGGGTCAACCTGCGGGAAAAATAGGCACACGGGTGAAGGACCTTATCGGTCTTCCCGCTCTGGGACAGCACGGCTCCTATCCCTGAGTCCGAGGCGTCCACTTCAACCACTAACTGGCGACTAGGATCGGGCTGCACCAGAACGGGTGCAGACGAGAAGCGCCGTTTCAACTCCTTAAACGCGGCATCGCACCGATCCGACCAGGTGAAGGGGACTTTTGGTGAGGTCAGGGCTGTCAGGGGGCTAGCTACCTGACTGTAGCCCTTAATGAACCTCCTGTAGAAATTAGCAAAGCCTAGGAACTGTTGCAACTTCCTACGGCTTGTTGGTTGGGGCCAGTCTCTCACCGCCGCAACCTTGGCCGGATCAGGAGTGACGGAGTTGGAGGAGATGATGAACCCCAGGAAGGACAAAGAAGTGCGGTGGAACTCACACTTCTCGCCCTTCACAAACAGTCGGTTCTCTAACAACCGCTGCAGGACCTGACGTACATGCCGGACATGAGTCTCAGGATCCGGAGAAAAGATGAGTATATCGTCTAGGTAAACGAAGACGAACCGGTGCAGGAAGTCCCGCAATACGTCATTAACCAAGGCTTGGAACGTCGCGGGGGCGTTTGTGAGGCCGAACGGCATGACCAGGTAGTCAAAGTGACCTAAGGGGGTGTTGAATGCCGTTTTCCACTCGTCTCCCTTCCGGATCCGAACCAGATGATACGCGTTTCTAAGATCAAGCTTGGTAAAAATTTTGGCTCCATGCAGGGGCGTGAACACCGAATCCAACAGGGGTAACGGGTATCGGTTGCGAACCGTGATTTCGTTCAGCCCCCTATAATCGATGCATGGACGAAGTCCGCCATCTTTTTTACCCACGAAAAAGAAACCTGCGCCCATCAGGGAGGTGGAATTCCGGATCAACCCGGCAGCTAACGAGTCCCGGATGTAGGTCTCCATTGATTCACGCTCAGGCCGTGAGAGGTTGTACAGCCTACTGGACGGGAACCCACTGCCCGGAACCAAATCAATGGCACAATCGTACGGACGGTGGGGGGGAAGAGTGAGAGCCAGATCCTTGCTGAACACGTCGACAAGGTCGTGGTACTCCACCGGCACCGTCCCCAGATTGGGCGGGACTCTGACCTCCTCCTTAGCTTGGGAGCCGGGAGGAACCGAGGAACCTCGACACACCCGATGGCAGGTCTCGCTCCACTGAACCACTACCCCGGACGGCCAATCAATCCGGGGATTGTGCTTCAACATCCAGGGAAAACCTAAAACCACACGGGATGTGGCCTGAGTCACAAAAAACTCGATCACCTCCCGGTGGTTTCCTGACACCACCAGCGTTACAGGTGGTGTCTTATGTGTGATCGGAGGGAGTAGGGAGCCATCTAGTGCTCGAACCTGCACCGGCGAGGTAAGCACCACCAGAGGGAGCCCTATCTCCCTGGCCCATCTGCTGTCCAACAGATTCCCCTCAGAGCCCATGTCCACCAGTGCTGGGGCCTTCAGGGTTAAATCCTCATACAGGATCGTAACTGGGAGTCGTGTAGCAATGTGGGTGTGTCCCACGTGAATGTCTCGGCCCACCCCTAGCCCAGTCTCTAGGGACGGGCGTTGGTGTTTAACCGCTCGGGGCAGTCTCTCACATGGTGCTCTAGTGCACCACAAACAAAACAAGCTCCATGGGCCCGTCTCCTCTGTGCATCTGGTGCCCTAAATGTTGCCCTACTCGTGTCCATAGCTTCGTCAGTAGGGGGAGCTGTGGCCCCATGGAGCGCAGGGGCCGTGGAGCGTGGGGAAGGCGGAGCGCGGTCGGAACCGGAAGGGAGAGGGACGGCGCGTGCCCGGCCACGGCCTTCATCTCGTTCCCGCCGACGTTCTTCTAACCGGTTGTCCAACCGTATGACAAGATCGATAAGCCCGTCTAAGTCCCGCGGTTCGTCCTTAGCCACCAGGTGCTCCTTAAGAACCAAAGACAGTCCGTTTACAAAGGCGGCGCGGAGGGCAGCGCTATTCCAGCCGGATCTCGCAGCCACGATGCGGAAGTCGACTGCATAGGCAGCTGCACTCCGGCGCCCCTGTCTCATTGACAACAGCACGGTTGAAGCGGTTTCGCCTCTATTTGGGTGATCGAACACGGTTCTGAGCTCCCTTACAAACCCATCGTATGTCAGAAGGAGCCGTGACTTCTGCTCCCAGAGCGCTGTAGCCCAAGCGCGTGCCTCACTGCGAAGCAGGTTTATGACATAAGCTACTTTACTAGCATCGGTCGCGTACATAACGGGACGCTGTGCGAAAACGAGCGAACACTGCATCAGAAAATCCGCGCACGTCTCCACACAGCCTCCGTACGGCTCTGGAGGGCTTATGTATGCTTCCGGGGAAGGAGGGAGAGGTCGTTGAACAACCAGTGGAACGTCAACGTCACGCACAGGATCTACGGGAGGGAGAGCCGCAGCGGCGCCCGGAGGGCGCGCTTCCACCTGCGCGGCGAGAGCCTCCACCCTGCGGTTCAGGAGGACGTTCTGCTCGGTCATGAAATCTAACCGAGTCGTGAAAGCGGTGAGGATCCGCTGCAACTCACCGATTACCCCTCCCGCGGACGCCTGCGCGTCCTGTTCTTCCATTGGCCGTTCAACAGCCGGTTGACGCCCCTCGGGATCCATGACGCTGGCCGAGATATCCTGTTGGGAAAGTGTAGGAACACGGACCCACAACAGGGGGCGAGAATGAACGGACAATGGAGGAATCAAATAACACTGTCTTTACTGTTGTGAAAAAGGCACAACAAATACAACTGATAACAATAGAAAGATTAAGTCTAATTCAAAGGTGTCGTGTGGGCAGGCTCGACGATAGGAGACGTCCGTCCAAGTCGAACCGGAACCAACCCGATCTCCTCCACCACCGGACCCCGGGGATACTGGAGCCGCCAAGTCCCGAATTCCCAGGTGGCCACTGCCTCCGCTCGCCGGATCCGGTACTGCTGGCAGGAAACAGAAACAGTCAGGTGTGGGTGCGGCTGCACCCAGCAACACGGAGGGTGGAGAGTCCACCTCCACCTCTCGTCAACAAAGCAACACTGAAGTGCAGGAATATGTGTACTTATCAAAAGGTCCAATACGGTCTCCTGCTGTTCCACTCACTATCTGCGCAAAAGCAACAACGTATTATGTTCAAAAAGACAACACAAGTGGCTGAGTACGTTACCTCTTTGGTATGGCGATATCTCGGCAAATGAGGTGGAGATGCCGTCCTGCTGATATACCTCCGTCTTGATTGGGATCAGCTGTCTCCCGTGATGGATGACAGCTGTCATCCTGGCTGCTCCTGTGAGGCGGCAGCGCCCTCTGGTGCCTGGAGCCTGCACTCCAGGCAGGGCGCCCTCTGGTGGTGGTGGTGGGCCAGCAGTACCTCCTCTTCAGCGGCCCACATAACAGAACTCTTTGGATGCCATAATACACTCCATGTTTGGAGGTCAAATGAAACTGCACATCATGACAAAAACACCATACTATCAGTGAAGGTTTGAGGTGGGAACATCATGGTGTGGGACTGTTTTTCAGCACTGGTAAACATCATCTATTTGAAGGAAAGATGAATGGAAAAATGTAGCGAGACATTCTTGATAAAAATCTGCTGCCATCTACCAAGATGACACAAATGAAATGAGGGTGGACATTTCAGCAAGACAATGATCCCGAGCACACAGCCAAGGAAACTCAAATGGCTTCAGAGACTGAAAATAAAGCTGCGAGAATGGACCAGCCAACCACCTGACGTGAATCCAGTAGAAAATCCAGGGAAAGAATTCAAGATCAGAGTTAACAGAAGAGATCGGCAGAACATTCAAGATTTGAAAACTATGTGGAAGAATGGGCCAAAATCACACCTAAGTGCACTTATTTGGTGACTCATTTTTAATTTATCCAACAAAGATCAATATAAAAAAAAAAGAGGAAAAAAAAAACATGCACTCTGCACAATTTCTCCAATCACAGCTACAGAAGCCTATATAACTTCTGGGTTGTCTGGGTGTCTTGGTGGCTTTCCTCACTCTTCTTCTTACACAGTCACTCAGTTTTTGAGAACTGTTTACGCCATACAGATTTACCATAGAGTTCCACACTGTTTGTATTTCTTCATAACTGAGGTAAATAAAGTCCAAGACATATTCCGTGACTTAGAAATGTTCATGTATCCATCCCGTAACTTGTGTGAAGAAAACTGGCGATAAAACTGATTATTTACAGACATTATAGCAAAGGGGCCCATTACTTATACAACCCATCATCTTGGCTGTTATATTTTTGATTTATTTATATCAAGTTGTAGAGATTTGCTTTGAGTAGATAATGTTATAAATTTTTATTTTGAGGAACCTGATTTACTTTTTTGTATTTGAAATGGCATGAACAAATAAAATACAACCCCAATGAAGTTGGGACGTTGTGTAAAATATAAATAAAACAGAATACAATGATTTGCAAATCCTCTTCAACCTATACTCAATTGAATACACCACAAAGACAAGATATTTAATGTTCAATCTGATAAACTTTATTGTTTTTGTGCAAATATTTGCTCATTTTGAAATGGATGCCTACAACACGTTTCAAAAATGCTGGGACAGTGGTATGTTTACCACTGTGTTACATCACCTTTCCTTCTAACAACACTCAATAAGCGTTTGGGAACTGAGGACAGTAATTGCTGAAGATTTGTAGGTGGAATTCTTTCCCATTCTTGCTTGATGTACGACTTCAGTTGTTCAACAGTCCGGGGTCTCCGTTGTCATATTTTGAGCTTCATAATGTGCCACACATTTTCAATGGGCGACAGGTCTAGACTGCAGGCAGGCCAGTCTAGGACCTGCACTCTTTTACTACGATGCCATACTGTTGTAACACGTGCAGAATGTGACTTGGCATTGTCTTGCTGAAATAAGCAGGGACGTCCCTGTAAAAGACGTTGCTTGGATGGCAGCATGTGTTGCTCCAAAACCTGGATGTACCTTTCAGCATTGATGATGCCATCACAGATGTGTAAGATGCCCATGCCGTGGGTATCTTACACACCCCCATACCATCACAGATGCTGGCTTTTGACCTTTGCGCTGGTAACAACCTGGATGGTCTTTTGTCTGGAGAACACGACGTCCATGATTTCCAAAAACAATTTGAAATGTTGATTCATCAGACCACAGCACACTTTTAAACTTTGCATCTGTCCATTTCAAATGAGCTCGGGCCCAGAGAAGGCGGCGGCATTTCTGGATGTTCTTGGCTTTTCGCTTTGCATGGTAGAGTTTTAACTTGCACGTGTGGATGCAGCGACGAACTGTTAAGGCTTAGTTCAAAAATAATGAAGCCTAACTGCTAATTTGCATTGCATTTGTCATGAACAAGCCATTATTTTATTTAGCACCATCCAAATTTATCTGTGAGTTGCCTATAGTCTCTTTGACAGGTACTGAAAATTTCATGGAAACATTCTGCACAGTTCCAGAGATATGCATGAAATTTATCCCAAAAATAGCACTTTTTTCATCAATTTTGTGTGACATTGATATTTAGCATTATCATTTAAAGTTGAATGTTAAAGAAATAACCTTGTATTTTGTCAGTTTGTGCTTCATACTAACACACAGTAATACATTTTTGTAAAGATAGAAATGGAATTTCCTAGAAAAAAACATCATGTTTCTAAAGCAAGGTAAAACTATGGTAAATATCTACCGCCACCAGCTGATCTTGAATGGCGTCACTTAAGCCCCGGAAAAAGACATCTTGGACCGCCGCGGGGTTCCTTTCGCTCTTCGTGGCCAGAATGCAAAAATCTATGGTGTAATCTGCCACACGGCGATTGCCTTGCTTTAACCTCATCAATGAGCGTGCCACCTCATGCCTTGGGGAGGTGTGCTGGAATACCTGCTCTAGAGTGTGAGTGAAGGCTGCCAGGGTGGATCAAGATGGCGAACTGCGGCTACACTCAGTCGTGGCCCATGCTACTGCCCGGCTGGTCAGGTGAGTAATAACGAATGCTGTCTTCGCCCTTTCGGATGGAAACATTGATGCCATTAATTCAATATAATGAATGGCTTGACGTCCCTGGACTCCCCGGAAAAAACGCTCAGGCCAGGAGAGTTGATTACAGATCTCAGGTATGGGTATGGAAGCCAGCGGGGCTGTCAACGGTCCCGGAAGTGGTGTGGTGGTGAGAGCCATACTAGTCGTAGCCTGATGTTTAATGGTTGTGAGTAGTTGCTCCATCTGAGAGCTCACTGAGGCCATGAAGGAATCCTGCCGCTTGGCTAACTCATTGATTCCTGAGTTCAGGGTGGCTAGCTGGTCCTCTTGCTTAGCAAGCTGCCGACTGTGGTGGCCTACCGCCAGCTGGAAGGCATCTGCGTCTGCTGCGTCCATAGTTGGCCAGATTGAACTATCAGGTTTAACGGGCAGGACACAAATGCAGGACGCAGGTACACAGCTCAGTGGAGTTCAAGCGTTTACTCGGTTGACAGGATGGAGTCGGTACACAGAAAGGCAGTCCAAAAAGAGCAACAGTGACAAAAACATCAGGCATGGTCGAGGTACACAGGCAGGTAATCAAAAACATGATGAGGCGAACGAAGCAAGGCAAGGAAATACAAGATGCACAAGGCACAACAATCTGGCGAGGGAGTAAGCCAAAATGAGGAGCTTAAATACACCCAGGTGATGAGGTGCAGACTGAGAACAGGTGTGCGTGGAACACACCAGAATGAGGGTGTGGCCAGAGAGAGGGAAACACCCACCACCAAGAGCCAGCAGAGACAGACAAGAGAGAAAATGACAGACTCAAACAGAAAAAAAACAGCAAGAGAATAAACAAAACAGAAAGCGACTGAAAAAACACAAAGTAAAAAGAATAAAAGCAGACAGAACTCAAATCCTGACAAGCCTAGGTGCATCCTCGAAACTATAGTGAGTGAATAGATAAATAAATGAATTACTTACATCCCCTCCAGACTGTTAATGTGATAGATTACTAAATAAACAAATAAATAAATGTTGTCATATTGTACATCTCCAAATTAAAATGCCAAATTACATGGAAAAAATGAAAATTAGTTGAAATTTGATGCATCAGGGCAATATGAAAATTACTTTGTTTTCATTACATAATATGATACCAAAACAAACATGATGATATGTAACTATAGTTGATTTAGTTTTCTTTCCTTCTTTCTTTCTTTCTTTACTTAAATATTTCACAGCTGGTTTCACAGCTGGCCAATTTCATGGATTGATGATTTCTAAACGATCTGAGATTGCATCACGAATAAAAACATCTTTGTTTGTGTATGTGCGTTTGTTCGTGTGTGCGTGGATATGGCATTGACACAGCCAGTCAGCAGGTGCCATCACTTCACATTTATGCCATTTCCAGTGTAAAGACATGTTGAGGGGGAGCTGGATGAAGGGAGTCTGCCAAATAGAATGTGTGGGAGAAACCACTCCAATTTCTGCCTTTCAGCCAGTTCTCACAGGCCTTTTTAATAGCTGAGATTCCATGTCAAACCATGGTTACTGTACTTCATTTTCTCAGCTCATATAGGCGAAAAAGACATCTGAATACATTATTTACTAACAGGCAGTATTTAGAGAAGACAGTGTGTAAAATTATTCATTTATTGTACACCAGTGGTTTTATTGTACACGACTGAAATGCAGTTTTCATTTTCAAACCCCAGGGTGGGTTTGATTCAGATACTGAAATGACAACTTCATCTTCACCAACAAAGCTATCACCTCCCACATATCCCGGATTCCAGAGAACTATTAGGGAGTGACAAAAGCTGGCTCAAGAAGAGACAGCTGCAGCTACTACTACTACTACTACTACTGTCATTTGCAAACATGAAGAGGTAAAAAGTTCAAAAGAAAAAGAAGAGAATAGAAAATTATGACACCAACCTTTCAGCACGCTTGCTCTGCTGCTGCAGCACAAAAGTGTATTTCGCCTTAACTACTACTATGACTACCCCTACTACTACTAAAGTATTCAATAGCCTATGTCCCTCCCCATATGTCAAAGTATATGTCTACAAAGTTTGGACCAATTCTGAGGTTCTGTTTGGACAGGACACACACACACACACACACACACACACACACACACACACACACACACACACACACACACACACACACACACACACACACACACACACACACACACACACACACACACACAGCAGTCTCTCTGTATATAGATGACCCCATTTTTGTTGTTGTTTTTTTTTTTTTTTTTTTTCATTAGTATATTAGCTTTTCAGGTAACTTTGAAAACCATTAGCGGAGAAATTAGCTCACACAAAATTTAAGTCAGCTACCAGTTACTGTGAATAAATTTTAACAATCAGAAACATTTTAAACTCGAACATCACACCTTTGCTCCTGTTGGAGATACATGCTAAGCATGTATCATGTAGCTTATTAAAATTATTGTCAGTGTGAATTTTTATTTCTTAACATATCTTATTCATTTAATTTTGTTTGTTCATGGAATTATTTAGGTGCACACTGCTCCTCATCTGATTTTGGCATGCTAAACGTTTTTGGGAACCTCCATGTTTCTGTGTCAGCATTTTAAACTTTCATCTCTTTTGGTTTGTTTTTCAGGGCATCAGAGTCAAAAACCAAGTTAGCGGTTCGCTGTAGCGCCAGCTCAGCGTTTTAGCGGTTTGCCAGTTTAGTGCCACAGTTAACTTTTCAGAACTGATTAGTGCTTATTGTTGCTAACTCTAACTTTAGCACCACAGTTAACATTTCAGTTAGCAGATTAGCACTTATTGACGCTAACTTTTAGGTTAACAATGGCAACCACTCAATCATTAATTCTGCAGTTTTCTGACATTTGCTGCACACAACACAGTGTACAGAAGCACATGAATATTCCCTGACGATTTCCTCCTGCTGCACGGTTGATGTTTCAAAACCAACCCTATCATGTAATTGGAGGTGCTAGGAGCCCAGTTCTCACTAAGCATTATGACTCACACCAGGCATAGAGCAGCTATCCAACTCTAATCCACAAGAGATAATTTGGTATTCATGTTTTACAAATGTGCTTGCGAAAAATCTGTAAGTCTTTTTTGGCAAGTGCAGTCGAGAAATTCATGCGACTAAGCGTGTCATCCGCTGTGAAAAGGCAGCGGGCTGGTTGAGTAAAAGGTGCTTTGTCTACTGGATTCGGCTGAAAGACACAGCAATCATCAGCTTGCTTTGTTGCAGACTTTGTCTTTCCAGTATTTTACTGGTTTCTCAAAGGTAAACAGAGAGACTCAGTGGGGGCACATGCAGTTTTCCTACAACAGGTAATAAATTTGCGTGTCAGGCCTGCACGTCACAGATTAAACATGCTTTGTTTAGGATGATTTATGAGCACGATGTCGCGCTGGGCGCACTTGGCTGTGAGGAGCTGAGGGTTTGAAGGTGGTGAGGGGGTAGCAGGTGGGGCGGTGGGGTTGGGGAGTGTCAGATTTGTCTTACAGGAAGACTGATCTGTAGCTGCTCCGAGGGTGCCCGCTGCAACTCACACCTCTGTCATTAATCACACGCAGCCGGAGAGTAGAGAGTGCTTTGTCTTCTCCAACGCTCACACCGCTGCTGCAAGCTGTCATCATCCTGAGAAAAGCTTCCTTCAGAACAACTATCAAGAAGTGAGAGAATCTCCTTGTGCTTGAACCCGTTGGGTGTAACTGTTAAAGAAGATATACATAATGTTGTAGCAGTCAAATAATACCCCATTATACATAATGTTGCTGCTTTTGTATAGTGTTAGCCCTACCCATCATTCAAGGAAAAACATATGTTGTTAGAGTCTTAAAGCTGAAGACAACAAATCACAGTGTTTTGTGAGAGTACCTGGTATTGTACTTCACTAGTGATGGATCCCATCTTCATGATCTATGGTACACGGTCTAAGGTACAGTGCATCCGGAAGGTATTCACAGCGCTTCACTTTTTCTACATTTTGTTATGTTGCCTCCTTGTTCCAAAATGGATGAAATGCATTTTTTTCCTTCAAAATTCTACACACAATACCCTACAATGACGTGATTTTTTTTTTTTTTTTTTTTTTTGCAAATTTGTTAAAAATAATAATAATTAAGAAAAACTAAGAAATCACATGTACTCTGTATTCACAGCCTTTGACATGAAGCTCAAAATTGAGCTCAGGTGGATCCCGTTTCCACTGATCATCCTTGAGATGTTTCTACAGCTTAATTGGTGTCCACCTGGGGTAAATTTAGTTGAAAGGCACACACCTGTCTACATATAAGGTCCCACAGTTGACAGTGCATGTCAGAGCACAAACTAAGCATGAAGTCAAAGGAATTGTCTGTAGGATTGTCTCAAGGCACAAATCTGGGGAAGAATACAGAAACATTTCTGCTGCTTTGAAGGTCTCAGTGAGCACAGTGGCCTCCATCATCTGTAAATGGAAGAAGTTCAGATCCACCAGGACCCTTCCTATAGCTGGTAGCCCGTCTAAACTGAGTGATCAGGGGAGCAGGGCCTCAGTCTGGGAGGTGACCAAGAACCCGATGGTCACTCTGTCAGAGCTCCAGCATTCCTCTCTGGAGAGAGGAGAACTTTCCAGAAGGACAACGATCTCTGCAGCAATCCACCAATCAAGCCTATATGGTAGAGTGGCCAGACAGAAGCCACTCCTTAGTTAAAGGCACATGGCAGCCCAACTGGAGTTTGCCAAAAGACACCTGAAGGACTCTCAGACCATGAGAAACAAAATTCTCTGGTTTGATGAGACAAAGATTGGACTCTATGGCGTCATGGCCAGGTGTCATGTTTGGAGGAAACCAGGCATCATCCCTACAATGAAGCATGGTGGTGGCAGCATCATGCTGTGGAGATGTTTTTCAGTGGCAGGAACTGGGACACTAGATAGAATTGAGGGAAAGATGAATGCAGCAATGTACAGAGACATCCTGGATGAAAACCTACTTCAGAGTGCTCTTGACCTCAGACTGGGAGACGCTTCATCTTTCAGCAGGACAATGACCCTAAACACACTGTGGAGTGGCTTCAGGACAACTCTCTGAATTTCTTTCTTTCTTTTTTTTTTTTGTGCATGGTAGCACATCATCCCCATCAGGATGTGGCAATGCACAACGGAACACACAAATATAAAGCTACAGTGTGTAGTATTTAGTGCCATCTTGTGGCGAGGTTATAGATTGCATAATGTCATCAACAGTCATGATTTTATTTCACTTCATCTTTTTGCCTTATAAGCAATATGTATGATCCTCTATTTCACAAATGTGAAGGTTTTTAAAGTTGTTAGCCTGGGGGATGATCCACCGGTCCTACAGTCCGCGGGTGCTAACCTCTTTATATTATTTGGTGGTGTATATTACAACCTCCTTCAAATATCTAACAAACCAGATCCAGTTTTGTCTTATTTACAAAAATAAAATATGTGATTCTTTTGATATACACCATGAATCACCTTTAACTGCACTGTTGTCTATAAATCTTTTGAACTGAAAGTCAACAAATAATGGTAATTCACCAATTTTTTTTTTAAATTGTCACACTGTTGTAACATTACTTAACCTTCTTTAGTGCAACATATAGCCTACCAACAAATCTAAAAACAACTTCAACATGCTCTCCTTAATACTAGGACTAGTGGACCTTAGGACTAGTGGACCCTAGGACTAGTGGGAAGTTTCCGTTAGGCTGCACTAGCAACAAGTCAGCAGTGTACTGGGGATCAAACATTGGTTCCTCTTCTGTTTCTTCCATCTTCCAGCCACACTGTAAACTGTGAAAAGCAGAGTAAGTACAGTACGTCTCTTTTGGGTTGCTGTTTGAACATGGCGGCAGAACATAGTCCCTGTCGCTTTAACCCTTATTTATTAAAAGATCATCTTGAGCTCTAACATGAGACAGACACCAAATAAAACATCATCAGCTTCACCATTTCCATGTGTACCAGTATACCTTTGGAGAGAGTCACCTCATTAGTTTTTCAGCGCTGACTACAAAGCGTCAGTGGTATCTGACGCCTCTGAATGAGAGCCTGCTGATTATAAAGCAATGATTCATAAGTGTTTAACTTATCTATGAGTGGCTGCAGTTTGGTTTTTATGACTCAAGCGCTCTTGCATTCTCTTTGCTTCACAGTCGACTGTACAGGTTTCAGATCATAAATTGTCCGGACCAAGAAACAGCTGATTCTGTGTGCCGTTCGGCTAAAAACATGCTAACGTAATCCAGAGTGCTGAAGCCCTGTGACACATTTACTGATTTGGAACACTCCTTTCATTCTGAACTGAAATTCAGGCTTATAGCTATAAAAGGATTACCGTCAATTATGATCATTTCTCTTTGTTTTGAGTCTATGACTGAAATGTGAACATCAAGAAAAACCAGTGCCAAATGTTTGGAGGTGACCCATGGTTTCAGCTCTCATCTTACTATGATGGCTTTGTTCTAATGTTTTGTTTTTTTGCAATGTGTGCAACCCCTTGATCATCAAAGAACCCGCCATTCTCTTGTGTGCCATATTTGTGTGCTTAATAACTGCACGTGTACTCGAAAGAGACACAGAATCGAGGCTCAAACAGCAAAAACCAGAGCTTCCATATAGGTGAGTGCGACAAACACTGCATTTTCTTGTGACACAATATGGAATTTATAATTTGATATGGATGCACATTTCTGATCCACCCAGCAGGTGCCATTGTTCAGCAGGTGGCAGACAGATTTATGGTATTTGAAATGGGAAAACAAAGCTGATTTTTCAATGATTTGGTGCACCAACTTTAACCATGACTGATCAGTTCAGCATCACGATCTGCTCTTTTAACACCAAAAACCAAAACCAAAGCCAATGACAGGCATCAGAGGGCTCATGCGTACCCTGCACGCTCGACACGGCACATTAAAAAAGTACAAGTAAATATACATATGTCTGTAATGGTGTTTTGGACTATATATGACTTCATCATATGAATTCCGTGTGACTGATTCATACCAATCAATCACAACTATTTTGCTGATCAATATATGTTTTAGATCATTGATGTAGACTTTTTTTGGTTTTCAGGTATTTAAAAAGGGTGTTTTTGGACAATGTTTTCCTTGATCTTTGCCCTTTGGCCAACTTACTCCTAAAGCTAATGATCCATCAAGACTCCTTGGTTGTTGAGATATATAAAAACGTTTTCTGACCATGTTTTCCTTGACCTTTGACCAATCTACTCTAAAATCTAGTCACCTCTAGATATTTATCCACTTAATATTCCCACCAAGTTTGAAGGAAATCCATCCAGCCATTTCTGAGTTAACTAGCACCCCCCCCCCCCCCCCCCACCCAACTCCACACACACGCACACACGGGCTCATGCTTGCTTATTGTTCTATCTTTTACTGCGTATGATAATTCGTACTCAGAAAGTAGAACTGAAGTGACATTATGTACAAGATATTTCATTAAGACATTCCAAATGCACATGCAGTTTTTGTATTTGGTGACAAACAAGGTATTTTTTTTTTTTATGGTGGCTGAGAAGTGCAATCCAAAAAGTCCTGTAAACAAATTTACAAACAGCCAAAACAAATTTACAAATGACAAATTCTGATGGAAGGGGAATGTACCAAATGACAGACACTCCCCTTCCATCAGAGTCTGTCATTTGTAAATTTGTTTCAGCTGTTTGTAAATTTGTATTGCACTTCCTGGCCATTTGTGTCAGGACTTTGTAAATTTGTTTCGGCCGTTTGTAAATTTGTATTGCACTTCCCGGCCATTTGTGTCAGGACTTTGTAAATTTGTTTCAGCCGTTTGTAAATTTGTATTGCACTTCCCGGCCATTTGTGTCAGGACTTTTTAAATTTGTTTTGGCCATTTGCAAATTTGTTTTCGGACTTTGTAAATTTGTTTCAGCCATTTGTAAATTTGTATTGCCCTTCCCGGCCATTTGTGTCAGGACTTTGTAAATTTGTTTTGGCCATTTCCAAATTTGTTTTCGGACTTTGTAAATTTGTTTCAGCCGTTTGTAAATTTGTATTGCACTTCCCGGCCATTTGTGTCAGGACTTTGTAAATTTGTTTCAGCCGTTTGTAAATTTGTATTGCACTTCCCGGCCATTTGTGTCAGGACTTTTAAAATTCATTTTGGCTGTTTGTAAATTTGTTTTCAGACTTTTTTTTTTCTTTTTTTTTGGACATTTGTAAATTTGTATTGCCCTTCCCGGCCATTTGTGTCAGGACTTTTTAAATTTGTTTTGGCCGTTTGCAAATTTGTTTTCGGACTTTGTAATTTGTTTCAGCCATTTGTAAATTTGTATTGCATTTCCCGGCCATTTGTGTCAGGACTTTGTAAATTTGTTTCAGCCGTTTGTAAATTTGTATTGCACTTCCCGGCCATTTGTGTCAGGACTTTTTAAATTCATTTTGGCTGTTTGTAAATTTGTTTTCGGACTTTTTTTTTTTTTTTTTTTTGGACATTTGTAAATTTGTATTGCCCTTCCCGGCCATTTGTGTCAGGACTTTTTAAATTTGTTTTGGCCGTTTGCAAATTTGTTTTCGGACTTTGTAAATTTGTTTCAGCCGTTTATAAATTTGTATTGCACTTCCCGGCCATTTGTGTCAGGACTTTGTAAATTTGTTTTGGCCGTTTGCAAATTTGTTTTCGGACTTTGTAAATTTGTTTCGGTCATTTGTAAATTTGTATTGCACTTCCCGGCCATTTGTGTTGAGACTTTATAAATTCGTTTTGGCCGTTTGTAAATTTGTTTTCGGACTTTGTTTTTTTTTTTTTTTTTTTTTTTTTGGATATTTGTAAATTTCTATTGCACTTCCCGGCCATTTGTGTCAGGACTTTGTAAATTTGTTTTCGGTAATTTGTAAATTAGTTTCGACTGTTTGTAATTTTGAATTGCACCTTTCAGCCGCTGTCATTTTTCGAGTCATATTTCATCACTGGAGAAACAAAATGACTCCATTTATTTTATTATTATTTTTTGGGTTATTGCTTACACAAGCTGGCTGGGATGGATGAACCCACCCACTCACTTCCCCACTCATTTTAATTTTTGCTGTGCAAGCCTTACTCTGTTATCAGTGCAGGCAAAATGTTGGACTTGCTGACCTTGTGATGTTGACCTTTGACCCAGCGGTCCCATAGTCATGCTGTGTGACAGATTTGGTGGTTGTACCTTCATTTGCTGTTGTGTTGGAGCGCCGACCAACAAGCACACAGATGGCAATATCTACCAACTCGTACAAAACCTGCTGGCGTGGGCAGAAGGCAAACCACAGAATAGCTAAAAAAAAAAAAAACATCAGACAGAAGAAAACATGCTTAGGAGAGTGTGACTGTGCAGTACTTTTCAGTATCAACAAAACAAATCTTCAGAAAGCTCATTCAGGTGTCTGGCAGCAGTTGATTGGCTGAACACACCTGAATGAGATAATCCCCTTGTGGTAGAGCAGAGAGAGTCAGGAAAGGTGCAGGTTCGATTTGGGAAACAGTGACACAGCAGCCTAGGTGGCCAAAAGATCACAACATTGGAAGTGAAAAATGCAACAAACAAGCACATTTGAAGCAAACAAGCAACTACACGTTCTTAATTTCCCTCATGCTTCTGATAAGATTATTCCCTGCAACATGCCCAGATATGTCTAACAGGTGGGATTTTACACAGCAAAATAAAACTTGCTTTTATTTGTCAATCTGGTGCATCAAAGATAATTTTATCTTCATGACGCACCATTTTTACTCAGATGATTCCATTTACTGTTTTTGAGTAACTGTGTCAACATTCTGGAGGGGATGGGTTCAGTTGTCATATGTTTCTATGAACAAAGCCTGAATAAAGATGACAGAATTGAGTCTGTGGGTGGAAGGTCGCTGGTTCGAGGCTTGAACTGGCAAGTGACACTTCCAGTGGAGCTGCTCAGTGAGCCACAGTTGAACACAGTCAGTTTACAGGTGACTGTGCAAGTGCTACAGTGAGAAAAGGGGCACCGTGGATAACCACAAGTGCATCCGGAAAGTATTCACAGCGCTTCACTTCTTCCACATTTTGTTATGTTACAGCCTTATTTCAAAGGTTTTCCTCAAAGTTCTACACACAATACCCCATAATGACAATGAGAAAAAAGCTTCTTTTTTTTTAGTTTTGCAAATTTCTAAAAAATAAATAAATAAATAAATAAAAACTAAGAGATCACTTGTACATAAGTATGCACAGCTTTGGCCATGAAGCTAAAAGTTGAACTCAGGTGCATCCTATTTCCACTGATGATCCTTGAGATGGTTCGACAGCTTAGTTGGAGTCCACCTGGGGTGAATTCAGTTGATTGGACATGATTTGGGAAGACACACACATGTCTACATATAAGGTCTCACAGTTTGCAGTGCATGTCAGAGCACAAACCAGTCAAAGGAACTGTCTATAGACCTCCGAGACAGGATTGTCTCAAGGAACAAATCTGGGGAAGGATACAGAAACATTTCTGCTGCTTTGAAGGTCTCAATGGGCACAGTGGCCTCCATCATTCATAAATGGAAGAAGTTCCTCTTCCGAGAGCTGGCCACCCATTTAAACTGAGCAATCAGGGGAGAAGGGGCTTAGTTAGGGAGGTGACCAAGAACCTGATGGTCACTCTGTCAGAGCTCCAGCATTCCTCTCTGGAGAGAGGAGAACCTTCCAGAAAGACAACCATTTCTGCAGCAATCTACCAATCAGGCCTGTATGGTAGAGTGGCCAGACGGAAGCCACTCATTAGTAAAAAGCACATGGCAGCCCAAGCATGGTGGTGGCAGCATCATGCTGTGTGGATGTTTTTCAGCAGCAGGAACTGGGAGACTAGTCAGGATTGAGGGAAAGATGAATGCAGCAATGTACAGAGACATCCTGGATGAAAACCTGCTCCAAAGCGCTCTTGACCTCAGACTGGGGCAACGGTTCATCTTTCAGCAGGACAATGACCCTAAGCACACAGCCAAGATATCAAAGGAATGGCTTCAGGACAACTCTGTGAATGTCCTTGAGTGGCCCAGCCAGAGCCCAGACCTGAATCCGATTGAACATCTCTGTAGAGATCTGAAAATGGCTGTGCACTGACGCTCCCCATCCAACCTGATGGAGCTTGAGAGGTGCTGCAAAGAGGAATGGACAAAACTGTCAAAAGATAGGTGCACCAAGCTTGTGGCATCATATTCAAGAAGACCCGAGGCTGTAATTGCTGCTAAAGATGCATCAACAAAGTCTTGAGCAAAGGGTGCGAATACTTGTGTACATTTCTTAGTTGTATGTTTTTTGTTAAATAAATTTGCAAAAATAAAAAAAATACTTTTTTCATGTCATTATGGGGTGTTGTGAGTATAATTTTTTTTAAAGGAAAAAATTTATTTACTGTATTTTGGAATAAGGCTATAACATAACAAAATGTGGGAAAAAACTGTGCACTGTAAATACTTGCCAGATGCACTGTAAGTTGTGAAATTAAAGCTACAGTGTGTATGATTTTGTGTCATCTAGTGGTGAAGTTGCAAATTGAATTATACTATGCTATCGCCAGACACAGTTTTATTTGCCTTCACGTTTACATTTATTTTTCAACTGGGATTTCTGCTCCCTTGTCTCTTGGAATAAAAAAAAGTATTATCATCCATTTCATAAAAATGAGGGTTCTCAAAGTTGAAATAGCAACCAGTACGGGGAGCAATTGCTGATTCCTCTTCTTTAGTCTTTCGGAAGCGCTGCAGAATATGGAAGGCAGAGTAAACATGTCCCTCCATGAGCGGGCCCGCCACCATGTAGACATAACGGGTTCATGCCAAGCTCATGAAAACAACAGATTCATTGGTGTCCAAGGTAGAAAAACTGAAGCTGATGCTGCACACGAACTCGACTCGACCCACTGCCGACCCAGACGGTGTCTTTTTGTAAACACAGAATCAGCTGATCACTGTTTTGCTATAAATCTTGTGCGCTACGTTTGTATTTCCGAGAGTGTGAAATAAATTATTCGTGAAGAATGAAATCAAATTAATCATGGATCTGGTTGGTGAATGGCAGCTGAATGGTGTCTGTAGTAAATAAATAATCATGAAATAACTGCCTGGTCTGTATCCCTGCATGTTCTGTGTCATTTATTAGGTTTATAGGCACATTTGTCTGCGATTTGGATCAATGAATAACAAACACAGGTGGGATAAAACGCACTGATTTGTATCACAACAGAACAAGTTGACAGATTTCGCTGCCCTTTTAAAAGGTGACGATATTCGAGCTCGAGTCCGGCTGGCTGGATGATAAGAGCGGCATGACTTGATGGCACTGCAGCACATTTAACCCGTGCACTTCCACACAATTCGCCGGGCCAACGCAACCCGCTGGATGCCGTGCTGTGTGCTACTGCTGAATGCTGCGTTATATAAAATAATTATTTTGTAGCGGATTAATCATTTGCTGTCAGAGATTAGCTGATAAAGCCATCTCTAATCGCTCCGGAAGCTCAGAGGAATTTTCTCCAGCAGCTTTTCTTGTGCGCTTCTTGGGATGGAAAAAGCATTTGGGTTCATCTCAAAGGTAATTATTGCATTTTCACTCCTTCTTATAAGCATCTGTAAAATTATGTTCATCATGGATTTAGACAATTGCTTGACTGATGCTGTCAGTAACCGACTGAGCGTCTGTTTACGTTTTTACACCTCTCAACCTTTGAACCAACCTAGTCACGCATCCGCAGGAAACAGCACAAAAGAGCCCAACGATTCCAAGAAGTACTCGAAAAGGAATACACTGACAAAGTTGGATCAATGCAGTGGCTAAAAAATGGAGAACTTGGTTTTGATGGAGAAAGAATTCTGATTGGAGCACAAGATCAGGGACTTCTAACAAATGGCTTCAAAAAAAATGGCAGGGATCTCACAAAATGATAAATGCCGATTCTGTCATACAGCTGTTGAGAGTGTAAACCATGCCAGATCCTCATGGCAGATGGACATTATACATCCAGACACAACAAGATCTGTCAATATCTCCACTGGAAGGTATGCAAGGAACTAGAAATGGAAGTCAAAGAACACGTCTGGGAGCACGAGCCAGCACCAGTCTCATCCAACGGAAAAGTAACTGTCTTCTACGACAAGGAAATCCTAGCAGGAAGACACATCAAAGGAGGTGCAATCAAACCTCATATTGTCATCTGGAACAAGCAAGAGAAAACAGCCAAAATCATCGATGTGACAGTCCCCAATGACTACGGCCTGAATCGAGCGGAAAGGGGAAGATCTCGAAATACCAAGACCTGAAAAATGACCTACGAATAACATGGTCATTGAAAGACATCGATATCATCCCAGTTGTGGTGGGAGCAACAGGCCTGATGAAGAAGAACCTGAAGAAAGACCTTGAGGCAATTCCCGGTCACCCAAGCGCACATGAGGTGCAGTTGTCTGCAATTAAGGGAAGGATCAGCATCTTGAAGGCAGCCCTCGGTTACAATGCCAGCTCTGGTTAGGATAACTATAGAGCCTAGGGTGCAACTGTAGACTCCAGGTTTGGGGCCCACTGCATTCTATTCAAAAGACATCAAATATAAATGAAAAGGCTTATATAATACCCCAAATCCTACATACTGTAGCTTTAAAGATCTGCAATAACTTGAACCTGTTTTCAAGATACATTCGGCAGCACGGTGGCTTAGTGGTTAGCACTGTTGTCTCACAGCAAAAAGGCCATGGGTTCAATTCCCACCAGGTTGCATGTTCTCCATGTGTTTGCGTGGGTTTCCTCCCACATCTAAAGACATGCAGGTTAGGCGAACTGGAAATGTTACAATTGTCCAGGTCTCCCTTGCAAAAGAGGTCTCAAACTCAATGGGACTAACTTGGTTGAATTAAAATATTTTAATGTATCTCAGGCATGTAAGTTTTTCCACAAAATGTGTATTTATATTCTCATCACAGTGAAATATGGCCTTAAACGTGTCATCTACGTTTGGCATCTCATAAACTGCTAATTTTTAAATGTACCCTTGGTGGTCAGGAAGGGGAGTAACGATCTGTCAAAATAGAGCCGAGGTGCACAAAGCATGCTTTCAGTGCGGACAGGCCGATATGTGAAGTGTATAATTGCACGCACTGTTTAACATTTATTACATTCAGCACACCATTGCGGTTTGTTTATCGTAACACACCAGGCAAACAGAGTTAATGTGTGCCCAAGCAAATATTTGCGTCGCTGTATCAAATTCGGCTACCAAATTAAGGATATCAGAGAGGAGGCCAAATAGGGTCGCATGTGAAATAACAGAGTTGTTAGGCCGCGCACTGTTCCATACACATATTGGCCTATCGCGGGAGTTTGTGAAGTGTTTGCACACAGACCTTTGCTGCCTGCAGGCTTATATATCACACTGTGCCTTATTAAGAGCTTTGACAAAATCTGGCTTTCACTAGCCTCCCCCTTTTAGTCAGCGAGGCAGAAGTCTGCAGGACCTCCGTTTGTACACGAGCGAGAGCCAGTTCTTCCAAATTGAACGTGTGCAGATAAAAGGCAAAAACAGAGATAATTTAACCGCATGCTCCAGTTATATGAAAGCATAACGGGTCTCAGCTGATATCCTTCTTACCGCGTTCATTCTTAAGTGGAGTCAGACACACAGTGGATATGGAAAGTACACACACCCGCGGGCTTTGACACATTTGAATTTCTTTATGAGATTTCGGGGCAAATTCAAGCTTCTTAGTGTTACAATTTTCTTCAGATGATCACCTTTAATTTCAAACCAAATCTCTTCATTTCAAGTGTAATCTAAATCTCAACATGATGTAAGTTTTTATTAGCATGAGCCACCTGTTTATGATTATATAATGAATTATGTGCAAAAAACAAACAAACAAACAAAAGCACAAACCTCCTCCAACACTAGTTTCCAATTCCACAAATTTTTACCTTGAAAAAAATTGTCAAGGTCTTGTTAGAAGTGACTTTTCATAAGCTAAAATATAGGTCAAAAGGGCTTTTCAATGTTAAAAAAAAAATCAAATATCCACTAAATCCGGATCAGATGCAGACCAAACTTAGTGTATTCATTCAGAGGGCCAGTTTGCACCTCATTGTCAAAAATGACAGTGACTGAGGCACTTTTGATTGAGATATAATGCAAAATGTACACCAAATGGGCTTTTCATTATTAAACTCAAATGTCCACAAAATCAACAAAACAGGTCAGATCCAGATCAAATTTTGTCAGGCGATATTGAATGCCAGTCTGCACCTCACTTTCAAATATGAGAGTGATTGGGGCATGTTTGATTAAGATATCATGTAAAATATACATCAAATGGACTTTTTAATGTTAAATTTAAATGGCCACAAAATCTGTAATCTGGATCCGATCCAGTTGAAACTTTATCAGTTGATAAAGGATACCATCCTACATAATGCTCTCAAATAGGAAAGAAATTTGATCTTTTTTTGATAGAGTCATGAATTTTTGAATATTCATTCAATACTAAAGATAGGGATTTTTCCAATTTTCCAACATTTTCCTGACTTTTTCCTTTGACCTATCACCGTGAAAATTTAGTCAGTTCTTGCCTATCAGGATATGAATCTTCAGGAAAAAAAAAATTTAATGACATATGCTTATCCTTTAATAAATAAATAAATAAAATAAATAAAAATATGAAAACTGGTGGACTCAAGGCTGTTCACAAACAGACAAACAAACGGGCAATAACATAAATCCTCCAACTTTGTTGGCGGAGGTAAACATCTATGTGTTTTCAATTATAACTAGTAACCCTAACCCTGAGAATGAGCCCTTCATGTCAACATGGGAGAGGGCCCCCTCATGGATGCTGCCATGTGGGTACAGCAACCAAAACAGACATGCTTTCTCCGGATTTCTCATTTTGCAACAATGATGGGAAAATTGAAGAAAAAGGTAGAGGAATCACTGGTTCTCCTGTATAATATCTACTTGTTGCTAGCACAGACTAGCACATTTGATACTTGTTTTTTATGAAACGAAGGATCATACATGTTGCTTATTACAAGAGAAGGCAATAAATACACGAAACCCTATCACCAAAAGTAACAAACACATGAAGGCAAAATTGTTACTGTTTAAGATTGGAGAGTTGCTAACTGCAATGTTACCACTAGATGACACTAAAGCCTACATACTACAGCTTTAAATAAAAATACCAAAGCCAAAATATTACATTGCATTTGTAATGCACAAGGTTCCTGAACGGTTTTACACCACATGCAGTTAGACTGTTATACAGCTGTTCTACCTGTGATAGTAAATGTACTTTTAAGCCATTTGCTGAGAAAATGGATCTATAAAATGCATATCACCAGCTGCTCTCCAATGCAAAATCTTACGATGCATTCAGGGTGTAGTCGACTGTAGATCTGGTCTACTTCTTCTGCCACCATAACAGAGGACTTTATTTTGTTATAGCATGCTGGGAATTCCCCTCCATTTCCCGTGCTCTTGACCTCCCACCCTCCATTGTGAAAGCAGAGAGTCTGGGTCCGGAGTAGCCAGTCCAGCTCTGCCAGGCTGACAGATTGGCCATCGTACCCTCTGCTGCTCTGTCTGCACTGCGGTCTCCATTGTTCTGCCCTCACAGGCCAAGCCGCAGGGTAACTCCTCGCTATTGTGTCTGACAGTCCCGCAATCTGATACTATGGCAGCAGGCGCCTGTGGAACACTGACGCAGCATGTATATTTGCTCAGGCATGTTATTGTATTTGCATGCATTATCTGTTAATTAACTTTACACACAAATATTTGTAAAACACGTTAAATGTGACCACTCAGATGTCATTTTCTGTATATTCAGTATACTCTGTGTTACTAATACAGTGAGGCAAATAAGTACTTGATCTACTATCGATTTTGCAAGTTTTCCCACCTACAAAGAAAGCAGAGGTCTGTAACTTTTATCGTAGGTACACTTCAACTGTGAGAGACAGAATCTAAAAAAAAAAATAAAATTTCAGAAAATTACATTGTATGATTTTCAAATAATTTATTTGTATTTTATTGCATGAAATAAGTATTTGATCACCTACCAACCAGCAGGAATTCTGGCTTTCACAGACCTGTTAGTTTTTTTTCTTCTTCCTTGACCCCTCTCTCAAACCATTTCTTCTCTCTGGCTAAGATTTTAACTTCCTGCAAGTTAAAATCTTTAAAGTGAGAAGAAAAGAGAGAAGAAATGGTTTGAGAGAGGTGTCAAGGAAGCATTCTTTGTGAAACAGTTGAAACCCAGCCTTAACCGGGGAGGGGGTCTGAGACACGCTTTGTCCCCTGTTTACAATGGGGTACTCAGGTCAAAGCAGTTTCAGTCTTTTGTTCATGGTAATGAGTCATTCACGTCATCAGGAGAGTCGTCAAGGGAGCCATTAGGAGAGGCTTCCGTCCCATCATTAGGAGGGACAGCTGCCCTGTCATTAGGAGGGTGCTAACTAGAGCACAATAGGTGCTAATTAGAGCTATTGTTTAGTCACTAGCCTATAGCAGTCTGCCTCTCGGTAGGAGGGGTCTGGTTAGGTTTAAAACTCCAGCTTTTGTGACTTCTTGATTATTCTTCTCTACAAGAGTCAAGACAGAAGTCAGACTACCAGAGCAAGAATTTTAGCCGAGGAAGCTTCTGCGATTTGAAGCGAAACGTCCTTGCGTCAAGCAACCCAGTCCAGTCGAAGACTCAAGCTTCTCTACTATGGAAACCGCCTGGACAACTGAGAGCCTACACAGAAACATTGTATGAAATACTTATTTCATGCAATAAAATGCAAATTAATTAATTAAAAATCATACAGTGTGATTTTCTGATTTTTTTTTTTTTTTAGATTCTGTCACTCACAGTTGAAGTGTACCTATGATACAAATTACACACCTCTCCATTCTTTTAGGTGAGAAAACTTGCAAAATCTACAGTGGATCATAGTACTTATTTGCCTCACTGTAGCAAAGGGTTTATACAACAAAAATGTATGTGTGAGTGAGTGAGGAATTCCCCCTAGTCCTAGGGACTACTAGACCTAGGCTCCACTAGTCCTAGTCTTAAGGAGAGCATGTTGAAGTTGTTTATACATTTATGGTAGGCTATATGTTGCACTAATGTAGGTTAAGAAATGTTACAAAAGTGTAACAAAAAAAAAAACATTGAATTATGGTGAATTAGCATGATTTGTTGATTTTCAATTGAACAGATTTACATACAGTAGTACAATTAAAGGTGATTAATGGTGTATGCACTGGTGGGCACAGCTAACAAAAAACTTAGCTTTGATAACCGCTAATCAGCTAACTGAAAAGTTATCTTTTATCATGCTAAACCGATAAACCGCCAAAAAATTTATCAGAAGCTACAGCTAACCACAAAACCAATACCTTTCAGTATTGTTTCCGGTACACTCTCAGCTATGAACAAGCGGATGTTGAGTTTAAACACCACCAACACTTCTGATAGAATCAAAGGCAATTATAAACCCAAATACAGCCAGTGAGTCAGCACTTCTGTCTCTGTGCGCCCTGCCCACTGCTGTAGGGAAACATCATTTACCTTGACAGCATACGGTGGCCCAGCCATGAGGCAGATGTCTTGTAAAGGAAAGCAGGTTTCACTTATGGTTTTTATTTATAAATCAAATTATTCCGGATAGAATAACTACATTAATGTCAACTCTTAAAATGTACAAAGTGAAAATATAACACGTATCTGTTAATTTTAAAATAATGTACTAATTCTAAAGATTTGAACATTAACACACAGATGCCCAAAGGGATTATGCGTAAACTGAGCCTCCGCTCATACTGATTGGTTGACATTCATTCTATGTAAAAACCAACACAAGTTAATGTAACGTGTGCCTGGTGTTTACAAATAAATGTGCTTTTGTAAAATATGTCATTTTTTTCATTTGTTAAAAAAAAGGCCTTTGCAAAACTGAAAAGTCTGTTAAATTGTGAGTCAGGTCGACAACTGTGTGATATAACCGGGCGCCAGTAGATGGCAGTGTTCTATGGATTTTGGCCCAAGTGATTTTTTTGTATATTTTGTAATTTTTTTTTTTGTGATAGTCTGGCGGCCAGGTCCCTTCAGCTGGGGTAGAGTTGAGCTCACCTCCTCTCAGCTGTCTCACTGCTGCAAAATAAGTAGCAGACAGGAACCAACAGGGTTTATAAATGTTTTTCACTGTTACTAACTATGTAAAAAAATGTTAGTGGTCTAAAAGTTAGCCAAATTAAATGGTTGGTTCGCTGATGGTTTTTGAAGTTAGCTGAAAAGCTAATCTGCTAATAAAAAAGTTAGCTTCGCGAATTCGCGGTTAGCAGATTAGCAGAACTGTGCCCACCACTGGGTGTATGTCAGATTGAACAAAACTGGTTTGTTAGCCATTTGAAAGTATTACATTTATTTGTGAACTTTTAAATAAGTTTGGGGTTGTAATATACACCATCAAATAATATAAAGAAGTGAGGACCAGCGGACCCTCCCTGAGTGACTGAATGGGTGGGTTTGGGGGTGAGTTAGTCCACAGCTTGTGTAAGCAATAGCTCAAAAACAATCACCAAATTTATAGAGCCCATAATTAAGATGAACAAGTTAACTGTGTTGTACCAGATCCAGTTATTTCTGCCACCTGCTGGAGGGATTATGGAAAACTGCAAAAAACCCCTTGTTGATCTCTGCTCAGTGCATTGCCTTCATGTCAGAATCAGCTAGCAACTGCGGGTGAGAACCATGATGCCCACTACATGTGCAACTGTGGCACAAAATATACAACAGAACAGGCTTAAGTAAAACTGAAAATGAAGAATGGATAGAACGTGTGGCAGGGGATGGACCTAAAAGTGTTCATCAGTCCTGCAAGTTAGTGATGACAAACTCAAACTACTGTTCCTGAAAGATTCAGAACATTTACAATAAATGTTCCAGCTGATTTTCCCTCTCATGGAAGGGACTGTGCATGCACTCACATGTACGTTAGTTATTTCTAATGTTTGAGTTATTATTTCTTGTAATTAAAGTGAGAATCTTTTAGCCCTCAGTACTGTGGAAGTGGTTGTGTTCTCTTGCAAAACAAATGAAACAGAGCCAGTAGTTTGAGCAGTCGAGCTCTACTAGGTACAGCTGCGTGTTAATGCAAATCTAACAAAAGGCATAGGAGGAGATAACACTTTTTATGGACTCAGATATTAAGCAGAATAGGTCCTGACTGGTACGATACTTTGATGGCAGACCGCTTGGGAATAACAGGAGCTGTGTGCAAGTGTCTCCACGTAGAACTGGAGGTGTCAGAAAGCGCCTCCAACATAAAATTTGTGCCAAATCCCCATGCAGATCTATTAGAGGCAGCTGGGGAATTCATTAATTTTCTGCCGCTTATCCGGGTCTGGTCGAGGTGGCAATAGACCAAGCAGCTCAGCCCACCTCCGTCACTCTTCCTGGTGGGATCCCGAGGTGTTCACGATGCCTCCAGTGCAAGAGATTAACACATGCACCTGTGACCCTCAGCCGCACCATAGTTTGGAGTACCAGGAGTGCAATTCAGCACTAAGTGGAATTGATGGATGCAACCATTAAGGAGCAGCTTGGATTGAAGATAAAAAAAATGAAGTACCCATAACATAGATGTGCTTTTGCCACCGTTTAAGAATACTGAGATATGGTCATTTCCCAAAGAGATTTTCCTTAATTAGCATGCAACTTTATACCCAGAATCAGAAGCGGGACAAAGTCATCATCAAGTCACGAATCAACAAGTCTCAAGTCAAGTCTCAAGTCAGAATGACCACCAAATGTTTGCAAGCTGACTTGGGACTTGCAGATTGATGACTTGAGAATGACTTGACAGTGACTTCTGAACAGAACTCCACCCAAAATCTAATTGGCTCATTACGTCCTTAGGGCTACATATGTTGTTCATATTAAGTGTCTAATATAGGAAACTTGAGTTATTGTGTTTAATCAAATGTACTCACACACAGATAAGACTCACATACATTTAATACAGTCTGGCAAAAAACTGTGTCCAGGTCTGATGCGTGTTAATTACGTCCGCCAAGGATGTAATCAAGTCATCAGCATTTATTTATTTGTCTGTCTGTCTGTTAGCAGCATTACATCAAAACGGATTTTGACTCAGTTTTCACCACAAATAGATATTAGGCCATGGAAGAACCCATTAAATTTTGGAAGTAATCTGGATCCGGATTCTGGATCAAGTTTCACTTTATACTGTATAAGCGTTGAAAGATTACTGCTAGCAGGATTACATCAAAACTACTGCATGGATTTTGATTACATTTTCAGCACAGGTACATATTAAGCCATGGAAGACTGCATTAGATTTCGGAGGTGATCTGGATCCGGATTCTGGATCAAGTTTCACTTTATATAGGCTTTGAAGGATTACGTCAAAACTACTTTACAGATTCTCACCAAATTTGCACCACAGATAGATATTAAAGCATGGATGACTCCACTGAATTTTCGAGGTGATCCGGATTCGGCTTCCGACCGAATGTTTGCTGTTGTGACGCTCTTCTGAACTTTACACAGTTGTATACATTTCTTCTATTTCTGTTTAGCACTCTTCTGGTTGTTAAGTGTATCTGTTCTGAATTTTATGTAACTACAGTGCTGTTGTGAATCACTAGCAGTTAGCATTCGCTAGCGGTTAGATTTTGCCAGCTAGGTTGACCCCCCCCCCCTTCCCCCCGCTGTTACTTTTATAGCTGTTACTTTTTTTTTTTTTTACCTGTTGTGTAACTGCTGTGAATTTTAGGTCATTATTTTACTCCTGTATAAATCTTAGGAGCGGCTAGAATTTTCACGAGCGGTTAGCTTGCGTTAGCTAATTCAACCCCCCCACATTTCTTTAATACTTCTATTTTTTTAATGTAACTGTTGTGAATTTTAGCTTAGTACTTTACTCTTGTGTTAATCTTAGAAGTGGTTTGTTTTACTGTTCCTACAAGTCTAAGACTTCTGCTACTTTTTCAGTGTAAATGCTGTGAATTTTAATTCATTTATTTACGTCTGTGTGAATCCTGTGTGAGCCTTAGGAGTGGTTAGCTTATCCATTATTGGTTAGCTCGTGTTTGCTTGGCTACATTCTTGAATTTCTTAGTGCACAAAGTACACTACTAATTCTACTTTACACCCTCCATAAATCCTGTGTGATGTTGGAAGATAGGGTGGCTCTCTTAGAGAGCCATGTCCATAAGTTAGAGTAGCTTCTTAGCTCAGTGGAGTTAGATGTTACGGGCACTCCAGATGAGGTTACTGTTGGGCCGGCTAGCGAGCCCATTAGCATCAGGCTAGAAATACCTGCTGTGGAGGACAGCTTTGGGACTGTGGCTAGGTGGAGGAAGCCCCGTAGGGCCTGGTGCCCGGTTGTGGTACCCCGATCATACTCGCCACTGTGAACTGTGAATCGGTTCTCCCCCTTGGAATTGCCTGATGTGAATTCTCTGAGCCCACAAGTGACTTCCACTCCTGCCTCAAAGGTGAAACGCTGGACTTTAGTGATAGGGGATTCTATCACCCGCAAAGTCAGGTTACAGATGCCGGCTGACATTAAATGTATTCCTGGGGACAGAGCTCCTGACATTGCATCCCATGTTAGGGTGCTGACGCTGCAGAAGGGAAGACAGACTAAGGAACATGACATGAGATATAGTCACATAGTTATTCATGTCAGCACCAATGATATCAGGATGAAGCACTCAGAGGTCAAAAAAATGGACATAGAGAGGACTTGTGACCTTGCCAGAAAGATGTGTCGGCATCAATTAATAGTCTCTGGTCCCCTTCCCTCCCGGGGTACTGATGAGGCATTTAGCAGGCTGACATCATTAAATGGGTGACTGGTACAACGTCATCTTGTCGGCGAACATAGATAGAGCTCTACAGCGAGGGTAACATTAGGAATTTACAGCAGGCCACGGAGCAGGTGATTAGAGACGCTGCAAGGCTTATGACAAATGTGGGTGTGGAATCCATTATCTTAGCGGGGAATTTAGTGCAGAAAATCCACTATGGTGATAGTGCAGTTTATCTGCCAGGGAGGGAAATTCAACAAGTTGAGAGTGTGGCCTGCTTTTGTAGACGTGTCCATAAAAATCATAGAGGGATATGTTTTGCAAATTAATACCCATTACTACGTTGGATGATGGTGAAATTGAGGATGGCCTAGTGGTTGTTCCAGCAATAGCAAAGATTTTGTGTCTGCTACCTACAACGTGCATGGAAGGTCTCAAACCTAAACCTAGTTCTAGGCATCTTATATATGCTATTCTGGAACCACCCCTAAATCCAAACAGTTCAACTGTCAACCACACTGAGGTCCTTAGTCTGCGTCTCATTAACATAACATCACTATCCTCAAAATCACTGTTGATTAATGATCTAATTATTGATCATCACTTAGATATGATTGGGTTATGTGAAACCTGACTTAAACCTACAGCTGTCCTCCCCTTAAATGAGGCCTGCCCACCAGCATATACATTTAGTCATGTCCCTCGTGATGCGAAGCAAGGCGGGGGTGTTGCTCTTATTTATAAATCAAGGTTTAGCTTATTAGCTGTTGGGGGTCACAAATATAACTCGTTTGAGCAACTGATTCTCTGCTCTGCTCAGGATATCACGCATTGCCAAGGTCAGAAGAATAAAAATCAGCCGTATTACTTTGTCACTGTATATAGTCCTCCTGGCCTATATTCTGAATTCTTAGATGAATTTGGTGCATTCATCTCTAACTTGTCAACTAGTGCAGATAACATTCTGATTATGGGTGACTTCAACGTTCATATAAATAAGCTTTCTGATCCCCTCTGCAAATCATTTATGGAAATTGTGGATGCATTAGGATTTCTGCAATGCATTTGGGACTCGACACACATTAGTGAAAATATCCTGGATTTGGTTCTCGCACGTGATATTGCTGTCACGAATATTGACACCATGCCTTTTACATCAGTGATCTCTGATCACTCACTTATTAAGTTTACAGTTTCGCTGCCGTGTTTAGTGGAACAACAACCTTATATATCACTACGGCGATGCATCAACTCCTCAACTAAGACTGAATTTGAAGCTAGACTGCCCGATGTCTTAGCTTCACATTTGGCAAATACCCAATCAGTAGATAGACTTGTGGATAGTTTAAACTCAGTGCTCAATACTACACTCGACATGATTGCACCACCTGTGTTAAAACCGTGCTTCCACAAAACAGTCACCTTGGTTTATTGATTACCTGCATGACCTCAAGCATAAAGCTTGAGGTCTAGAACAGAAATGGCATTGTTCAAAATTAGAAGTATTCCACCTTACGTGGCATGATGCTATCTTAGACTATAAGCATGCATTACTGGCTACAAAGCAGACCTATTACTCTGATTTGATCAACAAAAACAAGCATAACTCAAAGTTCTTGTTCGACACGGTGGCAACACGTATTCATGGACAACCACCTGCAGTTCACTCTCCTTTTACAAGATTGAAGATAAGATTTCCTGGATTACTTTGAGAAGAAAATAGAAGACATCAGGTCAAACATATCCCATCATGCTTTAACCCAGCCACTACACCCTGCTACTGAGGTGGGCGGCATTACTGTGGTATTACCTAGATTTACAGAATTTGATAGTATCTCACTAGGCATGCTGATGAAACTCATAACGTCAACAAAAACCACAACCTGTTTATTTGATCCTATACCAACAAAACTGTTTAAGGACCTGTGGCCCACTCTTGGGCCGAGGGTGCTGGAAATGATTAATCTTTCTTTAACTTCTGGATCTGTTCCTAAATGTTTCAAATCTGCAGTGATTAAACCATTTAAACCAAGAAACCTAATCTTGACCATAGTGTATTGAAAAACTATCAGCCGATATCAAATCTATCATTTTGCTCTAAAATTCTGGAAAAAGTGGTGTCATGGCAGCTCGTGGACTACCTCACTGAGAATAATCTCTCTGTGCCAATGCAGTCTGCTTTTAGAAAATATCATTCCACAAAGACGGCTCTCACTAAAGTGGTGAATGATCTTCTGCTTACAATGGATTCGGACACCACTAAGGTTCTGGTGCTGTTAATTCTCAGTGCTGCATTTGATACTGTGGATCATCATATTCTACTTGATAGGCTGGAAAATCATTTTGGGATTACTGGGAGTACCCTTGCATGGCTGATGTCGTACTTGACCAGTCATCCTCACTGTGTTTTGTACAGTAACACTACCTCTAACCTTATTGACATGAAATTTGGGGTTCCACAGGGGTCCGTCTTAGGCCCCCTGCTTTTCTCCCTTTATATAGCACCCCTTGGGCACATATTGCGGCATTTTTGGGATTACCTTTCACTGATGATACTCAGTTATACATGCCGATAACTGCTGGTAATCTCGTTCACATAAAATCCTTAGAACATCGCCTTGCATCACTGAGAAGCTGGATGTCTAGAAACGTCCTACTTTTAAACTCTGATAAGACGGAAATGATGGTTCTTGGTCCAGTGAGACATTGGCATCAATTTGACCAGTTAACGTTTAGCCTAGGCTTGTGTGTCATATATCACACTGACAAAGTGAGGAACTTTGGTGTAATTTTTGATCCTACATTGTCCTTTGACCTCCACATTAGAAATATTACGAGGACTGCTTTCTTCCACATGCAAAATATAGTGAAGATTCATCCCATCCTGTCTATGGCTGATGCCGAGACCCTGTCTCGTGCATTTGTCTCTTCTAGATTGGACTACTGCAATGTTCTATTTTCTGGTTTACCACAGTCCAGCATTAGGGCTCTCCAATTGGTTCAAAATGCTGTAGTCAGACTTTTGACACGAAGCAGAAAGTTCGACCACATTACATCCGTTTTGGCATCTCTTCACTGGCTTCCTGTCTCAGTGAGATCACATTTTAAGGTTCTGCTACTAGTCTATAAAATTGTTCATGGACTGGCACCTTCTTACCGAAAGTAAGTCCCTTCGGCTGCTCCCTTGTTTTGTACTCGGGGTCGCCACAGCAAATCCAAGGTGGATCTGCATGTTGAATTGGCATAAATTTTATGCCGGATGCCCTTCCTGACGCAACTCCACATTACATGGAGAAATATGGTAGGGGTGGGATTCGAACCGGGAATCTTCTGCACTGAAACCAAGTGTATTAACTACTTGGTACCTCCCTACCTAGCTGACCTAATTAAACCTTATGTACCAGCCTGGGCTTTGCGTTCTCAGGGTGCAGGACTACTTTGTGTCCCTAGTGTGAATAAGAAGTCTGCAGGTCATAGAGCTTTCTCTTATCATGCCCCTGTTCTGTGGAATGATCTCCCTGCATCAATAAAACAGTCAGATTCTGTGGAGACTTTCAAGTCCAGACTTAAGACACACTTATTTTCCCTTTCGTATGGCTAGCATACTGGTACAGTTTTGTTTTACGCTTTTTACTCTTTTAATTCATTTTATTAGGAAACAGAGTGTGCCACGGCCTCAACTTTACCTAAATTCTGGGTCTTTTAGTGAAGCTTAGGGCTAGTGGCCGGCAATCACCTTAGTATTTCCTGTTTTTCTTGTTGTTAATACTGGCAAATTATACTGTATTTCTTGTCTTTCTGATGCCTGATTCTGTTTTTTTTCTCTCTCTCTCTCTCTCTCTCTCTCTCTCTCTCTCTCTCTCTCTCTGTTTAAGATGCAGCTCCATCCAGAGATGGGAATTGTATTTGTGCTGGAAACCCTCCTGTCCTGTGCACCAACAGCATTTCCTGTATATTCGTTTTGTGAATTGTTTCTGTGAATTGTTCTGTAATTTGTTTGTAGCATGGCCCAAGCAGAGGGTCACCCCTTTGAGTCTGGTCTGCTTGAGGTTTCTTCCTCAGAGGGAGTTTTTCCTTACCACTGTTGCTCTGGGGGTTAGTAAGGTTAGACCTTACCTGTGTGAAGTGCCTTGAGGCAACTCTGTTGTGATTTGGCACTATACGAAGTCTATTAGAAAAGTATCCGACCTTATTATTTTTTTCAAAAACCATATGGATTTGAATCAAATGTGATTGCGTCAGACAAGCTTGAACCTTCGTGCGCATGCGTGAGTTTTTTCACGCCTGTCGGTTGCGTCATTCGCCTGTGAGCAGGCTTTGAGTGAGGAGTGGTCCGGCCCCCTCGTCCTTGTTTCATTGCTAGGAAGTGGCGGAATGATTTGGGCTTTTTTTCCATCAGAATTTTTTCAGAAACTGTTAGAGACTGGCAGCTGGAAACCATTAGAAAAATTTATCTGGCTTTCGGTGAAAATGTTACGGGCTTGGTGGAGAATAAGGAGTGTTACTGTCGCTTTAAGGATGGCCCCCAGTGGCTGTGGGGTGCGCTGCGCTCCGAAGCCGCCATCGACAGGCTGAACGACCATTTCATTTCTAAACGGATGGCTGTCTGGATCCGTGATCATCGTGTGCCATTTCTCTGGTTATCACAAGAGCTGGATATCAACCATTTTCCGGCAGATTTCACTTTTAACAAGAGATTTTGTCATGGAAAGCCGAGCGGAGGCTTCGCGCGTCACGATGGATTCGCTACTGGAACGAGACAAAACCACCTCCATTTTGGTCTCACAGGACAGCTTTGAGATGGCGTTCAGACAGCTGTCAGTGGTTTTTCCATCGAGTGATTATCCGAGAAATTGTGGATGTGCCTGGACATGCCAGAACATGTCCCGTGAGGCTTCATCACGGCGCCGCGACGCGTGGAATTCCTCCGCACGTCTGTCTCAATGTGCCGAAAAAGTGCTGATGTCCACGTCTTTTCACAATTCCTGTGCTAGTCAGACGACGTCCCGGATAAAACACAGCGTCCAGTTTGGAAATGAACGGCACATTCCACTGTTACAGGAGTTTTTGTCATGGAAAGAGGAGCGGAGGCTTCGCGCGTTGCGGCGGTGCCACATGGCGCACAGCAATGCCGTGATGAAGCCTCACAGGACATGTTCTGGCATGTCCAGGCACATCCACAATTTCTCGGATAATCACTTGATGGAAAAACCACCGACAGCTGTCTGAACGCCATCTCAAAGCCGTCCTGTGAGACCAAAACGGAGGTGGTTTTGTCTCGCTCCAGTAGCGAATCCATCGTGACGCGCGAAGCCTCCGCTCGGCTTTCCATGACAAAATCTCTTGTTAAAAGTGAAATCTGCCGGAAAATGGTTGATGTCCAGCTCTTGTGATAACCAGAGAAATGGCACACGATGGTCACGGATCCAGACAGCCATTGAATTTTGGAGGTGATCTGGATAGGAATCTAGATCAATATTTCCCTTTATATAGGCTTTGAAGGATTACTTCAAAACTACTTCCCAGATTCTCACCTAAATTACACCAGAGATAGATATTAGGGCATGGAAGACTCCACTGAATTTTGGAAGTGATCCAGATCCAGATTGGCGGACATCAGAAATCTCTGATTGCTCTTGTTTCTGCTGTGGTACTGAGAAAGCTGGATCAATGACAACATGAATCCACAGGCCCTGCTTTGCATCAGTCATTCTGACTGCTGGTGATGGAAATATTTTCTCAGGTTGCATGAACCTTGGTTTGTAAGTGAGCACAAGGTTCATTTGAAACCAGCGCAGGCACGTGTGAACTCTGTATTGTATACCAGGTATTTCAAATGCAACCACATGGCCGCAAAAGTGAGAGGGCTGTTTCATTTTTATTGAATCTAAAAAAAAACAAAAAAAAACGAAGGAGGACATGGGTGCGAAAACTCTCTCCCACAACTGTGTGTTTTTGTGTGTGCGTTTATTTTCCTGTTTGCGGGGGTTGGAGAGTTGTTTTGTCTGCATGAGAGACGGAGAGGAAAATAAAAGATGGGGAGTCACTGATGATTTGACGCAAGCAAATGACAAATTTCAAGAGTTTCTTCTTCTTTTATTTGTGAGGGCTTTGAACTACAGCATGACGGGTGCAGGCTTTCTGTGCAATTGTCGCGACTCTACATAAGAACCATTAATACCAAGGGACCCAGATGGTCCAGCTGAGAGCCAACTACAGCAACGGGCTGAGCAATGTTTGACCCAGGCGTTTGGGCCATTAATAGCAGCTGAGCATTGTTTAAATGCCCTAAAGTAACCTGAGTATTGTTGCTGATCATGTGTGTCACTCTGTGGCCACAATCTAGACATATCTGATTTCCAAGCAGCACATAGGAGCAAACAGTGAAACACAAAAGTGTCATTTGTCATTTCCAGCTAATGCATTTGTGGTTTTCATACCTAGAGCCCACTTCCTTTAAATCGCAATGGGAACAGTGTTCACCCTTGCAGCCATGGGTATGCTGGTCGAAAAATGAACGTGTGGCCATAAAGCAGTCTAATCTTGTTTAGTTGAATAAACTCACTTAGTTGACTAAGTTTTTTGACATTAGTCGTTACACAAAGTGCTTCGTCATCTAAAGTTTCGCGTTACCTGACTAAAGTTTTTAGCCTGGTACAGAGGAAGCTAAACTTATTTTAATCAACAAAACATCAGTATCTTACCTCAAAAAATGGCGCCATCATCTATCACCACTTGATGGAATGCTCAAGAGCACAACTACATTGCTGGTATTCCTCCAACAGGAGAGATTCCTCTGCTTTTGGCCATGGTTCTAGCAGACGACTGTCATGTGACGTGTTTGTGACAGTTCTCAAATTAGCCACTGGGTGTTGCTGTTACGCTGAGCAGCTTGTTTGTGTGCAGAAAAAGGCTTGATGGAAGTGCTGTAAGTATGTAGAAGAAGAATTGCTAGGCTAAGCTCTAAGCACATCATTCAGCAGTTCGTATGTGTCTGTAAATGTTAATAAAGCCAGTTAATGAAACAAAGGCTGGACAGTTCATGACAATGACCAACCTGGAAGTAAATTAAACTTGCACACATTGGAGGCTTTTCTTAGCAACAGCACTGACAGCTAACATAAGACTGCTAATCTACAAGTTTAACCGTCAATGTGAAATGGTGATTAGATGGATAATGTTGGACGACAAACTATAGTTGACTAAGTAAGTTTAGTAAACTGAAAGAGTAGACCACTTTATGAACCCTGCCCTGGTGCAGTGTCACTACACTGGTATTGTGTGGAAGCAAACCATCATTTCACCACAGATTACCAATAACACAGTGAAGTGCAGCATATTTATTGGATTTAACTGGCACAATACTTAGACACATTACATACTGTAAGTGGGTTGGTTCACAACACGTACACTTTGCTTCACAACAACCCTTAGTTGAAAACAACCGTTAAATAAAAGTAACCACTCAGAACAATACAAAACTTTACCTTACTGCTACACTACTTCACCTCAGGGAGCTTTGGTGGCTGCTGTCCTGTGGCATGCACTTTTTTTTAACATTCCATAACTGTAGATTTTATTGATGTGGATGTCAGAGTTTCAGTGAGTGAGACATTTTTTTATGCAAAAGGAGTTATATGACAATAGAAGCTGGTAAGTGCATTTATTTTACAAATATGTTATTTTGCAATGTGTCGACACCTCAAAGGGGCATGATGTGAATGCTTGGTCTTGCAATGCAGTGCATGCCCAATATCTATACACGCTTGTTTGTTTGACCCTTAGGGGTCTAATGATTCATCATGTACCCTGTCCAAAAGCACACACTATCACTTTTTAACACTGTATTCTCATTATGGAGCTGAATTGTTGCAAGACCCTGTCACATTCATACCATTTAATTCTATTTATTTTCAGCTCCAAATCACAACAAAAGTCACCACAAGGCACAAGACACAAGAAAGGTTTCAACCTTACCACCCCGTGAGCAAGCACATTCGGAACAATGGCTATGAAAAACCCCTCAGATAGTTTTTGAATAAAGGAAGAAATCTTAAGCAGACCTGTCACCAGATTCATTTGGGTGACTGTAATAAAACAAAAGATCATACAATTATCACAACATGCAATGATAGAAATGTTGCACTTGAGCATCTACTGTATATCCAGCTCAGTCTTCACAATGATAGATGACCTGAAAGGACAATGCAGAGGCAAAGACCAGAGACCTGGCTGCACTAGTCAATCGGCAACTGCACCATTATTCAGTTACTCAGTTATGTGCAATATTGGCGAACATCTTGTGAAAATGTCTTCAGTCATTTCGCATAAATTTGTCATACCTGTTGTATAAAAAGGTTCACTGTTTACTGTGTGTTACTCTGGCAAAATAATTTACTTCGGGGTAGTAAAGTTCACCTTACTCTTATTCTTCTGATTATTTTATTTTTACTTCTATTTTGTCATTTCATTTTTAAATGGACCACAGCGCAAATATGTGTTTTCACTTTATTGAGTCACCCATGTATTTTTGACGTATTTACAATTATATTATGTACTTACATTGAACTTACAAAATAAAATCACACACGCACTCATGTTTTTAATATATAGATTCAAGAGAGATTCAAAGCTTTTATTGTCATATGCACAGTAAAGAAACATGTTTTGTGAAATTCTTACTTTGCTGCTCACACTGGATGCCCAAATATATATAAATAAAATATGAAAAATAATCCTGCTGGATCGGTGTGTGAGAGTCCAGAATGTAAATATCAATGTCCATTGTTCAGTGCTGTTAACTATTATATGTCGCTTCTCCAAAAATATTAATCCTATCAAGTTTCAGTTTTGGTGCCGTTCATCCTTGACCCAAAATACAAAAATATACCAAATGGGGAATGTCAGTTCTCCCCAGTTTGTGCATGATCAAAATTGTATGCAAGCAGAGCTTTTTGTCTTTTCTGCATTCTGCTGAAAGCAGGTGCTTTTAATTTGACAAAGATAGTGTGGCAGAAGACATTAAAAGCACTACACGTTTCACTGATGAAACCAAGAGCACAACACTTAAGTCACTCATGCTAACACCAACATAACACTTAACTAAACTGGCGCAACAATTTCAATTTCAATTTATTTTCCTTTATATAGCGCCAAATCACAACAGAGTTGCCTCAAGGCGCTTCACACGGGTAAGGTCTGACCTTACCAACCCCCAGAGCAACAGTGGTAAGGAAAAAGTCCCTCTGAGGAAGAAACCTCAAGCAGACAAGACTCAAAGGGGTGACCCTCTGCTTGGGCCATGCTACAAACAAATTACACAAACAATTCACAGAACAGTTCATGGACAAATATACAAGAATTGCTGTTGGTGCACAGGACAGGATGGTTGCCAACACAAATACAACTCCCATCTCTGGATGGAGCTGCACCTTAAACAGAGAAAAAACAATTAGGCATCAGAAAGACAAAAAAAAAAAAAAAAAATACTGTATAATTTGCCAGCATTAATCAACAAGCAAAACAGAACAAATACTAAGGTGATCGCTGGCCATTAGCTCTAAGCTTCACTAAAAGACCCAGAATTTAGGTAAAGTTGAGGCCACAGCCCTCCCCAATTACTAATTACATGAATTAAAAGAGTAAAAAGTGTAAAACAAAACTGTACCAGTATGCTAGCCATATGAAAGGGAAAAGAAGTGCGTCTTAAGTCTGGACTTGAAAGTCTCCACAGAATCTGACTGTTTTATTGACGCAGGGAGATCATTCCACAGAACAGGGGCACGATAAGAGAAAGCTCTGTGACCCACAGACTTCTTATTCACCTTAGGGACACAAAGTAGTCCTGCACCCTGAGAACATAAAGCCCAGGCCGGTACGTAAGGTTTAATTAGGTCAGCTAGGTAGGAAGGTGTCAGTCCATGAATAATTTTATAGGTTAGTAGCAGAACCTTAAAATCTAATCTCACTGGGACAGGAAGCCAGTGAAGAGACGCCAAAATGGGTGTAATATGGTCGAACTTTCTGCTTCGTGTCAAAAGTCTGGCTGCAGCATTTTGAACCAATTGGAGAGCCCTAATGCTAGACTGTGGTAAACCAGAAAATAGAACATTGCAGTAGTCCAACCTAGAAGAGATGAACACATGGATCAGGGTCTCAGCATCAGCCATAGACAGGATGGGACGAATCTTCGCTATATTTTTCAGGTGGAAGAAAGCAGTCCTCGTAATATTTCTAATATGGAGGCCAAAGGACAACGGAGGATCAAAAATTACCCCAAGGTTCCTCACTTTGTCAGTGTGATGTATGACACACGAGTCTAGGCTAAACGTTAACTGGTCAAATTGATGCCGATGTCTCACTGGACCAAGAACCATCATTTCAGTCTTATCAGAGTTTAAAAGTAGGAGGTTTTTAGACATCCAGCTTCTCACTGCTGCAAGGCAATCTTCTAAGGATTTTATGTGAACGAGATTACCAGCAGTTATCGGCATATATAACTGAGTATCATCTGCATAGCAGTGAAAGGTAATCCCAAAACGCTGCAATACGTGCCCAAGGGGTGCTATATAAAGGGAGAAAAGCAGGGGGCCTAAGACAGACCCCTGTGGAACCCCAAATTTCATGTCACTAAGGTTAGAGGTAGTGTTACTGTACAGAACAGAGTGAGAACGACTGGTCAAGTATGACGTCAGCCATGCAAGGGCACTCCCAGTAATCCCAAAATGATTTTCCAGCCTATCAAGTAGAATATGATGATCCACAGTATCAAATGCAGCACTGAGATCTAACAGCAACAGAACCGTAGTGGTGCCCGAATCCATTGTAAGCAGAAGATCATTCACCACTTTAGTGAGCGCTGTCTCTGTGGAATGATATTTTCTAAAAGCAGACTGCAGTGGCTCAAAGAGATTATTCTCAGTAAGATAGTCTACGAGCTGCCGTGACACCACTTTTTCCAGAATTTTAGAGCAAAATTATAGATTTGATATCGGCCGATAGTTTTTCAATACACTAGGGTCAAGATTAGGTTTCTTAAGTAATGGTTTAATCACTGCAGATTTGAAACATTTAGGAACAGATCCAGAAGTTAAAGAAAGATTAATAATTTCCAGCACAGTCGGCCCAAGAGTGGGCCACAGGTCCTTAAACAGTTTTGTTGGTATAGAATCAAATAAACAGGTTGTGCTTTTTGTTGACGTTACAAGTTTTGTCAGCATGCCCAGAGAGATACTATCAAATTCTGTAAATCTTGGTAATACCTCAGTAGTGGCGCCCACCTTAATAGCATGGTGTAGTGGCTGGGTTAAGGCATGCTGGGATATGTTCAACCTAATATCATCTATTTTCTTCTCAAAGTAATCCAGGAAATCTTGTGCTGTAAAAGGAGAGCGAGCTACAGGTGGTTGTCCATGAATAAGTATTGCCACCGTGTCGAACAAGAACTTTGAGTTATGCTTGTTTTTGTTGATCAAATCAGAGTAGTAGGTCCGCTTTGTAGCCAATAATGCATGCTTATAGTCTAAGATAGCATCACGCCACGCAAGGTGGAATACTTAAGTTTGAACAACGCCATTTCCGTTCTAGAGCTCTTGCTTTATGTATGAGGTCACGCAGGTAATCATTGAACCAAGGTGACTGTGATTTGGGGGAGCGCGGTTTCAACACAGGTGGTGCAATCATGTCGAGTGTAGTTTTGAGCACTGAGTTTAAACTATCCACAAGTCTGTCTACTGACTGGGTATTTGTCAAAAGTGAGGCTAAGACATCAGGCAGTCGAGCTTCTAGTTCATTCTTAGTTGAGGAGTTGATGCATCGCTGCAGTGATAAATAAGGTTGTTGTTCCACTAAACACGGCAGCGAAACTGTAAACTTAATAAGTGAGTGATCAGAGACCACTGATGTAAGAGGCATGATGTCAATATTCGTTACAGCAATACCACGTGCGAGGACCAGATCCAGGGTATTTCCAATAATGTGCGTTGAATCCCGAATGCATTGTCGAATTCCTAATGCAGGGGATCAGAAGGCTTATTTATATGAACGTTAAAGTCACCAATGATCAGAATGTTATCTGCACTAGTTGACAAGTTAGAGATGAACGCACCAAATTCATATGGCCAATTTTTATTCTTCTGACCTTGGCAATGCATAATATCCTGAGCAGAGCGGAGAATCAGATGCTCAAACAAGTTATATTCATGACCCCAACAGCTAATAAGCTAAAGCTAGATTTATAAATAAGAGCAACCAATTCAACTACAAAAACACAATAAATCAATAACACTAACAACACTGGTAAACTAACCGAACCACAATAACAACATTTAAAATCCCAAAACCCGAACTCCCATAGTGCATTGTGATACAGTGTCCATTGTGCACAATGTTCATTTTAGCTCACCAGTAAACAATGTCCATTGTTTACTGGTGAGCTAAAATTGCTTATTTCTCAAAAAAACATTTGTCCTATCAACTTTCCATTTTCAGAGTTCATCCTTGATCCAAAATACAAAAGCATACCAAATGGCAAATGTTAGCTCTCCCTGATTTCATTGTGATTGAAGCCATACACACATGCACGCATGCATGCACACAGAGGCCACTTGACTATTATAATGTAGATACAAGAAGCAAAATCAATATAGCATGAGAAGACAAGAAGCATAGCCTCAAAGAGACAGAGGAGTAGGAGGATGCGCTACAGTAAATGCACCAATTAGAATAGAAAATGATTTTCTGTGTGTGTTTTAATTTCTTTTTCTTTAATATACTTTCTGTATTCTGAGACAATTGTATGTTGAATGCAAACTACTGTTTAATGTAATTTGTTCATTTAATTATTTATGTACAACTTCATCATCTGCTCTTTTTGGGAGCCTTCATGCTGCTACAACATACTAAAATTTCAGCACTTTAAGGCTGTATTTCAGGGTTTTAGAGCACTTCCCCCCAAATAGCAGTAATTTCACCTTGATGTTTTAGGGGTTTATCCTTAAATTATGGTTTAGTTATAGTGGTTTAGTTATAAAAACTAAACTAAATTTCAGTTAAATTTTCAGTTAGCGGATTAGCAGTTATCGAAGCTAACTTTTAAAGTTAGCTGTGCTCACCGCTGTATCTAAAAATTTGGTTTGATTAAAATCTGACTTTGTGTTTTTGTTACAAAGACCAAATGCTCCAGTTGAGAAGCAAAGTATTCACTCACAGTCGTGTGTTTCCTCCAACAAAAGGAAGACTGACATCTCACCTCCACAGAGAAATGGAAAAACTGAGCCTGAAGAAGCCTATCGTGCAGACACAACACAACAGCCAAAACACATCAAAGACAGCCCAACTACACCGAGCATTCCGTTGTGTGTCACGGAGGAATAGTCCTCTTTTTATGTAACACACAGATGATTAAGGAGTTCAACACAGCAAGCACACTAATGACTCCACTGGGTTGCAGAGGAACTCAGGAGAGAAGAAGGCAGGGCCTCTGGAGGATAATTGCTGAAACGGGGATAGGTTCTAAAATATACAAATTTATTCATCAGAAAGCAGTCTTTTATGTCACTGATGTGTGTGTGCGTGTGAGTGTGTGCAGGTGGCAGAGAATGAATGTTCACACAGGAGGCAGAGGGGGAGAAAAGGAGATAAGTCTGATGGCATGAGTCTTCTCTGAGCTCAAAAACATCAAGCGAACGTCAACAACCACAACTGTGCAACTCCACCATAGAAATCGTCGCTTCGTTTTTGTTCTTTCTTTGGTGCAATTGTTTTGTTTTGTTTTTAGCACCACTAAGGTCCAAAAGGTGTAAATTAAAATTTTCTTTTCTTTTCCCATAGTGTAAACAGAAAATCATCAGTTGTACAAGTAAAGTCTTCACATACAGAACATTAGCCATACAAAAAACGTTTTCTACTATTATACCTACTGTATGGAGAGATGAATAGTTGTGGTATCTCTTGTGGGAAATTGACATTAAGAGTATTGACTTGACCACAATTTATTAGAAAAGATAATCCTAACATATTAGGACTACTCTGTAGAGTTCTCTGCCATTTTCCCACAGATTTGGTTTTGGTAGCCTGGGTTGGTGCGACATTTCGCTACGTACACCACACGATGGAACCAGCCCAGGACGTGATTGGCAACCATTCAGATGGAGTCCTGCAGGGCCCCACATTAATTTAATTAAGCCCTAAACCAAAATCCCCCCCTGGAGTTCACTGTTTGATCACCCCTTGTCCAAAAGTGCACATTTATACACCAAGTGCTACAATTTTTTCTTCCCAGATTTATCTGATCACACAAAGCATGTGCAACAAAACATGCAATAAATTAATACTGAAATACTCTAAAAGAAACACTGAGCATACATTACTTAAACTTGTTCCAGAATCTTTACAGATACATTTCAAATAGTAGCACTGCAAAAACTGGTATCTAAGAAAGTTAAAAAAGACTTCGGCTTAAATTTTGTCTAAACAGAAAAATAATCTTGTCAAGCATTTTTTTTTACATAAGAAAAAAAATGTCTTATTTTGGGAAATGTATCTTACTTTTTCTTAAGTTTTCCCAGCTAATATCAAGCTATATTTAACCAACAACAAGGAAAGACAATGGATTGCAAATTATCCAAGCAAAGGAACAAGACTGTTTTCCTTATTTTAAGACAGAGGCTAATGTTAAAATAAGAATTCTGTCTAGTTTTAAGGCACATTTTGACTATTCAGTGCCTAGACATTTTGCTAGTTTTGAGAATTCTGATCAAGTAAATATTTCTTAGCCCATTGGCAGATTTGTTTTTGTTTAATACAAGACAATTCAGCTCGATTTTGTATTATTTGGCTTATTTTGAGTATACTGCACTTAAAATTATTTTATTTTAATAAAAACTGGCTATGAACAGACAACAAAAGTAGGAAGTCATATATGCTGGACAAACCCTGTGTGATGTCACCCACAAGTTTTCTATAGAGACCTGGAAAAGCAGATATGAAGACCATATCTGGGTGTCGTCATGTTGGCAGCAGTCGCAGCACCGACTCTGCCAACTCCACATGGGTGGCTGCATTGTGTGACTAAAGAAGCCTGAATATGTCCCATCTTCAAGACCGAACCACCGAAATGAACAGGTTAACCTCAGTTTGGGTGTTTATTAAATCATATTTTTGGGTACTGTGCAGTGTTCTCATAAGGATTTGCTTTGGTGTTGGCATTAAAAGTTAGGAACTGCTTATCAATCACACATTAAATGGATCTTATGGATCAGGCTACCAATAGCTGCTAAAAATGCCAACATTGTTAGCATACAACATTAAATAAGATGAAAACTTCACTTAGTGTGAATACTGCAACAGGCATGTCTTAGATGGTCTGTTAGAACATTTCGCCACATAACAAGCCATATCATTCCAGAGGTTTGTAATAAAATGCACAGAATGAGAGACATAGCCCTCTCAACAGCTAAGAACCACTGCCGGTAACTTCTGAGTTATGAGATTTGAGTCTCTGGGCTCAGCAGCTATCACTCAAAGCAACCACTTTACGGCTTAAAACATCTTAAAAGTAAGACATAGGAAAATAATTCAGCCCCCATATAGTCAGAGAGGAGGAATCTATCTATCTATCTAGCTAGTTATCCTCTTCTTCTGGGTGGGCCTCATCAAGGTTGCCACTTGGTCATGACCAACCCATGTTTGAATAAAGAGGTGGAATGTGGGTGACACTGCATAACCTGGGCAAGACGAATGAAGCCCAAATACGCCCCCCATCTTTGAGCTATCAAGGAACTAAGCTAACCTTGGCTTGAGTGTTTATTAAATCGTATTTTTGGGGACTGTGCAGTGGTTCTCATAAGAGTTTGGCATTGGCATTAAAAATTGTGACCCACTTCTTTTCTCAGTAATCATGGATTAAGTGGTCCTAACGAGTCAAGCTATTAATAGCAGCTAAAAATGCTAATGACTTTTGCATACAACATTAAATAAGATGAAAATTCACTTGACGCAAATACTGCAGTACAGACATCTTGCATGATACGTCAGGAGAATTAACTACACAACACTCCATAATATTACAAATATTTGTAATAAAAATGCTCAAAGGAGAGACACGAGCTGTCACTCAATGCGGCCACTCTTAACTATGCATAACATTATGACTAAAAACATCTTAATCTTAGAAGCTTTAATTTACCTCTGGGGAAACATATCGATAGAGGCCAAAATTGTGTGTGTTTGTACCGGGATGTAAACGTCTTTATTTCTGGTGTAAAGTTGTACATTTTAAGATGGGTTTCTATGTGAATCTGCTCCTTTTTGGAGTCAGCCTCAACCCACCAGTCAAGGAACTGTAACTTTTTCTTCTTCTGGGTATGCCGCATATGGGACCACTAAATCTTACCGCTTGGTGTTCTCCCACTGTATATAAATTAAATGTTTTAACGTCAATTTAATTAGGTTTATTTTCATTTGTGTTTGTTTGTTTGTTGGCTTTTATTATCAGTACTTTTGTCTCCTTAGCTTACAGAATGGTTAGAAGGCGACTCACAAAGTGTTAGCTGTGGCCCCCTGGTGGGACATCAGATCGATCACAAGCGATCATTAAAAATAAATACGTAAAAATGGTGTTGATTTCCAATTTTGCATGCAAGTTTAAAAATTGTATTATTTTTTTTAAATGTAACCAGCAGCAAAAAACAAAAAAACAAAAACAAAGCCATGGAATTTAAATAATATATTATTCCTTTATCTAACCTAATTTAAAATAATACATATATGGAAATAAATGTGCATCGTCACCAAATTATTTTCAGGTTTCACAATCGGCCTCATCAGTTACATTTGAGAATGGCTGGTTTAAAACTGTTCTAGAATACCGATAACATCCATAATTTAAGAGCAAGTCATTCTAGAAATGACATAGAAACAGAAACCACAATACTTTCTCCTTATGTCGATGATCTTATGACAGAATAAACAACATAACAGATGATTGTTCCAACAAAAGTTCATTGTTGTTCGGATTAGCATGGGAAAGCCGGAAGAGCTTCCTGTGGAGACACCTGATGGTGAAACAAAAAAGAGTGTGCAAGTTGAAAATAAAGGAATGAAAGCTTTTCTGGGTGGGTAGGAGGCCTGTGGACCTTGGCTCAAGTTATGCCTCCGACAGCAGCTGTGGCCTGACTACTATATATCTTAAGGTGGTGCCTTGCCTCTGCACCAGCTCTTCTGTCTGCTGCCCAATGCTTTCAATCAGAGGGGACCATAAATTATTGTCAGCAGTAATCACAGCTGCCCGCTGTGGGATTGCTGAGGGGTCTCAGCCTGTCCTGCTGCATCACATCACGCTGGTTTGTGGCACCTCTGCTATGGTCATAGGGAATGACCTGCTAGCAGGGTGAAACAACATGAAAAGTTACAAAGAATAGCTGTTTATCTGAGAAAAAGAAGATCATTAAAAATGTGCTGGAATGAAGACAATGCAACACGGAAGAGGAATAATTCATCTAAACAACAACACTTCAGCTCTGAGCCACTCACCAGAATTTTGCATCTGATCAAGGCTATGATGAACTGTATACTGCTCTCAGCCTTTCTGCAAAATACTGACATTAACTAATAGATCCACAAAAACAGGTTCCAAAAATGTGTCCAGCAAGAGACACTGGAGGTGCATAACGTCCCGCCAAGGAGCTGAGTGCAATGAATACCTGAAGTGGAACATTTTAGTTGTTTCGTTGTGGAAGCTCACTGAAATCACGTTTGCTAGATGAGACAATCATACACATGGGCATGAAGACACCAAGCACAAGTAACCCATCCATCCATTTTCAATACCTGCTTACTCCAGTTAAGGGTGACAGGGGGGCTGGAGCCTATCCCAGCAGTCACATGGCCCAAATAGGTTTTGGTTCCACTTAAGGGGATGAAACGAACAACATTCACACAATACAGTGTAGCCATGGACTATACAAAATGTATGGTGGCTGACCCAAGGTGCCAACTATCGCCAGGTTGAAGTCAGTAAACTATTACACAGGGGTCAACATTTTTTGTCTGATCATAAATATTCCAAAAGGCATAGCTTGGATTATCTATGACTTAGTTGTATGGAATTATTGGGTAACAGCAAAAATGTTGACAAACGCATCCATTAATTTGCACCATTTGCATCCATTAAGTTTTTACCAAATTGGAGCAACTTTAAGTTTTGACCCCATACAAACTGAAATTGAATTTCGTTCCCATTTTTGTTTTTGTTTTTTTACCCCATAAATCCATAGTATTCAGTAACACATGGCCCAAACTATACCTTTTTTGAACGTCTATGATCACACAATTATAGTCTATGACACCTGAATAGATCCTTGCCATTTGATTGGTGGATTCTATGTCACGTGATAGTCATTATTCATCCCATTGCATGGGTGATGTCTCCAGAGTACATTGTTAATACTGTCCTTGCATTTTTCTCTGATCCGTTTCACACATTAGCTTTTCATCAATGCTTTATGATGCAACAAAGTTAAATCCAGTTGCCGCAGTGTTTGGACATCTTTAGTGGCTGTTGAAGCCCTGTCAGATGAAGAAATAGGGAAGTGCTTCTGATTTTTCGCTGGATTGAAGAAAGCAGACGTATTTCCACAAACACCGCTAAAATCCTCAGGCTGTCGCTCTGTTCAGTGGTGTGTCGGCTGAGGTGCCTGTTGGCCGAAGTGCCCTTCAATTCCTGTTCTAATTTTGTGAAAAATATCAATAAAATAAATAAAATGACAATGATCTATTTAGGAATGAATATTATATAACAGCTGAGTGGATCCTTGTTATTTGATTGGTGCTTGGTATGTCACGTGACATGGATTATTCATCCCATTTGGGTTGCATTGCATTTCAAGCGCAGTTTGATTCCATTTAGAGTGCAAATTTGGTTCCATACATTTGGTACCATTGCACTCTGAACACACACACCTACACACACCTGCACACGCTCGCCACACACATGCATGCAAGGGCACACATGCACACACACAACACACACGCATGAACAAACAAAACAAATTCACTGCGCTGTCTGGAGGCAGTTAGCAGGAAGTTAGAATAAAAAGCTGAACTAATTTCTGGTGTGATTTTTTTTTTTTTTTGCTGCACTGAGGATTTTTGTAGTACATGCGCGCACAAGCGCCAACTTGGTTGTGTGAGTGCACACGTGTGGGACAGCAACACAAGCAAGACGACAATTTGATTTAACTAACTGATGGTGCTAGTTCTTGTAACACACACATACACACAAAATCCACTCCGCTGTAAGCCATCTGGATGCATGAAGAGCTGTTCAGATGAAAAGCTGACGTGATTTTTGGCTGGATTGAGGAACTACAGAAAGTCTTTTTTGTTTTGCCATTCATACCATTCAACTCTGCTTCGCCTCGTTGAATGGTATGTTCCAGCTTTCACCTCAGGAAATATTCGTACCATTGAACTCAAACATTATTTGTATAATAATGAATACTTTCCATTGTGCAATGGAAAGAACATTTTCATTTGTTGAAAGGCCGAATGTATTATTAATCTCTGCTAATGCCTCGTTGAATGGTATGTTCGGTCTTTCAACTCATGCAAATATTCATCACCCATTTTCCATACCCACTTACTCCAGTTAAAGGTCATGGGGATGGGAGCCTGAAGCCTATTCTAGCAGTCATGGGGCGTGCAGCAAGGTACACCCTGGACAGGACACCAGTCTGTTACAGGGCCACACATAGATAAACAAACACATTCACACCTGCATGCACACCTAAGGGCAATTTAAAGTTTCCAATCCATCTAACCTGCATGTCTTGGGTGTGGGAGGAGCACCCAGAGGGAACCCATTGCAAACACTGGGGAGAACATACAAACTCCACACAGAAAGGTCACAGGTGGAAATCGATCCCATGACCTTCTCACTGTGAGGCAACAGTGCTAACCATTAAGCCACCGTACTGCCACCATTGCACTGATGAACATAAACTGTTGGTATAACACTTTTCAATATGATTAGAGCATTTTTAAATATAGACCTCTGCATTGGCCCAGAGGTGGCTGTAGGTGCCATCCTAGGATGGCCTTTTTATGTAAGCCATGGTATCCTGAGCTTGGATTGTAAGTGTCATTTGTCCACTTAAGTGGTCCTGAGTACAGTAGGTCAAAATTGGCTTCTGGCTTATGGACTATAGGGCACAGAGGTAGGGTAAGCATAGTATCAAAAAGGATGTGTTCATCTTGTTTAGGATAGTTTTCTTGGAAAACATCCTCATTCATTGCCTGTTTGAAATCTGACCTTTGACCTCAATCATTTGTCCTTTACCAGAATGCTTGACTTTATCAGGACAATTCTGAAATCCACTGGCATATTTATTACAATTTGATCCACAATCAGTTGCAAAATTGAGAAGCTGACACCACCTGCACCAGAATGCAAAAGAGCAAAGCATCAGCTGCCATGAATGCAAAACATTACTGTTGTGAGTTGCAGGTAATAAATCCTGCAGAGTGCAGGCCCTCAAGTGGGCTGTTGGTCACAACTTGTGATTGGCAGCTAAATGTCCATGTGATATTGTGATTGCTGGGATAGGCTCCAGCCCACCCGTGACCCTTAATTGGACTAAGCGGTTGAAGATGAGTGTGTGTGTCAGGTTAGGTGATTTGGAAACTTTATAATTGTCCAGGTCTCCCTTGCAAAAGAGGTCTTGATCTTAATGGGACTAACCTGGATAAATAAAGGTTAAATTTAAAAAAGAAAAAAGAAAATACAGGAAACAGAAAGACAGAGGTCAGAAATGAGAGGAACAGTAGCAGCCAGTAAACCAGTATTGATCAGTATGTCTGGCATTTATATCTGCAAACTGTTTTTCTTTTTTACTTTCACTTTTGATGCTTTGTGTGCTTCTTACCCTGTGTGCTGCTATACAATGCTGCTGGAACCTCAGTTTCCCCGAGGGAGTCTTCCGAAGGGATTAATAAAGTTCTATCTAATCTAATCTAATATCCTCACATTTTCAATAGAATGTAGTACATATCAATATGGTCTACCAGACAGTTAAGTTGAACATTAAAGGGTTAATGTACTTTGGTGGGGGGGAAGGGGGTATGGAATTGCCCTCTGTGCTTTAGCGTGTGTGTGTGTGTGTATATCTATTGTTAGACTCGATTGGCTTTGCTCAAAATGTAAATGAGTCCACCCACCAGTTTAATCACACCTTAGATCTTGTTCTGACTTATGGTATGGAAATTGAAGACTTAACAGTATTCCCTGAAAACCCCCTTCTGTCTGATCATTTCTTAATAACATTTACATTTACTCTGATGGACTACCCAGCAGTGGGGAATAAGTTTCATTACAGTAGAAGTCTTTCAGAAAGCGCTGTAACTAGGTTTAAGGATATGATTCCTTCTTTATGTTCTCTAATGCCATATACCAACACAGGGCAGAGTAGCTACCTAAACTCTGTGAGTGAGATAGAGTATCTTGTCAATAGTTTTATATCCTCATTGAGGACAACTTTGGATGCTGTAGCTCCTCTGAAAAAGAGAGCCTTAAATCAGAAGTGCCTGACTCTGTGGTATAACTCACAAACTTGCAGCTTAAAGCAGATAACCTGTAAGTTGGAGAGGAAATGGCGTCTCACTAATTTAGAAGATCTTCACTTAGCCTGGAAAAAGAGTCTGTTGCTCTATAAAAAAGCCCTCCGTAAAGCTAGGACATCTTACTACTCATCACTAATTGAAGAAAATAAGAACAACCCCAGGTTTCTTTTCAGCACTGTAGCCAGGCTGACAAAGAGTCAGAGCTCTATTGAGCCGAGTATTCCTTTAACTTTAACTAGTAATGACTTCATGACTTTCTTTGTTAATAAAATTTTAACTATTAAAGAAAAAATTACTCATAACCATCCCAAAGACATATCGTTCTCTTTGGCTGCTTTCAGTGATGCCGGTATTTGGTTAGACTCTTTCTCTCCAATTGTTCTGTCTGAGTTATTTTCATTAGTTACTTCCTCCAAACCATCAACATGTCTATTAGACCTGATTCCTACCAGGCTGCTCAAGGAAGCCCTACCATTAATTAATGCTTCGATCTTAAATATGATCAATCTATCTTTTTTAGTTGGTTATGTACCACAGGCTTTTAAGGTGGCAGTAATTAAACCATTACTTAAAAAGCCATCACTTGACCCAGCTATCTTAGCTAATTATAGGCCAATCTCCAACCTTCCTTTTCTCTCAAAAATTCTTGAAAGGGTAGTTGTAAAACAGCTAACTGATCATCTGCAGAGGAATGGTCTATTTGAAGAGTTTCTTTCAGGGTTTAGAATTCATCATAGTACAGAAACAGCATTAGTGAAGGTTACAAATGATCTTCTTATGGCCTCAGACAGTGGACTCATCTCTGTGCTTGTTCTGTTAGACCTCAGTGCTGCTTTTGATACTGTTGACCATAAAATTTTATTACAGAGATTAGAGCATGCCGTAGGTATTAAAGGCACTGCGCTGCGGTGGTTTGAATCATATTTATCTAATAGATTACAATTTGTTCATGTAAATGGGGAATCTTCTTCACAGACTAAGGTTAATTATGGAGTTCCACAAGGTTCTGTGCTAGGACCAATTTTATTCACTTTATACATGCTTCCCTTAGGCAGTATTATTAGACAGCATTGCTTAAATTTTCATTGTTACGCAGATGATACCCAGCTTTATCTATCCATGAAGCCAGAGGACACATACCAATTAGCTAAACTGCAGGATTGTCTTACAGACATAAAGACATGGATGACCTCTAATTTCCTGCTTTTAAACTCAGATAAAACTGAAGTTATTGTACTTGGCCCCACAAATCTTAGAAACATGGTGTCTAACCAGAGCCTTACTCTGGATGGCATTACCCTGACCTCCAGTAATACTGTGAGAAATCTTGGAGTCATTTTCGATCAGGATATGTCATTCAATGCGCATATTAAACAAATATGTAGGACTGCTTTTTTAGAAAGGTCTTGTCTCAGAGTGATGCTGAAAAACTAATTCATGCATTTATTTCCTCTAGGCTGGACTATTGTAATTCATTATTATCAGGTTGTCCTAAAAGTTCCCTGAAAAGCCTTCAGTTAATTCAAAATGCTGCAGCTAGAGTACTGACAGGGACTAGAAGGAGAGAGCATATTTCACCCATATTGGCTTCTCTTCATTGGCTTCCTGTTAATTCTAGAATAGAATTTAAAATTCTTCTTCTTACTTATAAGGTTTTGAATAATCAGGTCCCATCTTATCTTAGGGACCTCATAGTACCATATCACCCCAATAGAGCACTTCACTCTCAGACTGCAGGCTTACTTGTAGTTCCTAGGGTTTGTAAGAGTAGAATGGGAGGCAGAGCCTTCAGCTTTCAGGCTCCTCTCCTCTGGAACCAGCTCCCAATTCAGATCAGGGAGACAGACACCCTCTCTACTTTTAAGATTAGGCTTAAAACTTTCCTTTTTGCTAAAGCTTATAGTTAGGGCTGGATCAGGTGACCCTGAACCATCCAATCAATCAATCAATCAATTTTATTTATATAGCGCCAAATCACAACAAACAGTTGCCCCAAGGCGCTTTATATTGTAAGGCAAGGCCATACAATAATTACGTAAAACCCCAACGGTCAAAACGACCCCCTGTGAGCAAGCACTTGGCTACAGTGGGAAGGAAAAGCTCCCTTTTAACAGGAAGAAACCTCCAGCAGAACCAGGCTCAGGGAGGGGCAGTCTTCTGCTGGGACTGGTTGGGGCTGAGGGAGAGAACCAGGAAAAAGACATGCTGTGGAGGGGAGCAGAGATCGATCACTAATGATTAAATGCAGAGTGGTGCATACAGAGCAAAAAGAGAAATTAACACTCAGTGCATCATGGGAACCCCCCAGCAGTCTAAGTCTATAGCAGCATAACTAAGGGATGGTTCAGGGTCACCTGATCCAGCCCTAACTATAAGCTTTAGCAAAAAGGAAAGTTTCCTTTAGTTATGCTGCTATAGACTTAGACTGCTGGGGGGTTCCCATGATGCACTGAGTGTTTCTTTCTCTTTTTGCTCTGTATGCACCACTCTGCATTTAATCATTAGTGATTGATCTCTGCTCCCCTCCACAGCATGTCTTTTTCCTGGTTCTCTCCCTCAGCCCCAACCAGTCCCAGCAGAAGACTGCCCCTCCCTGAGCCTGGTTCTGCTGGAGGTTTCTTCCTGTTAAAAGGGAGTTTTTCCTTCCCACTGTCGCCAAGTGCTTGCTCACAGGGGGTCATTTTGACCTTGGGGTTTTTCTGTAATTATTGTATGGCTTTGCCTTACAATATAAAGCGCCTTGGGGCAACTGTTTGTTGTGATTTGGCGCTATATAAATAAAACTGATTTGATTTGATTTGAGTGTGTGTGTGTGTGTGTGTGTGTGTGTGTGTGTGTGTGTGTGTGTGTGTGTGTGTGTGTGTGTGTGTGTGTGTGTGTGTGTGTGTGTGTGTGTGTGTGTTTGCATCACACCAAATTTAAATGGGATACAGTTTGTCCTGGATAAGTTCGAACCTGACCATGATCAGACTGCATTAAGGGAACTTAAAGGCCCCCAACTGTCATGAAATGTGCCAGAACTGCCTGACTCTATATTTGGGTTTTGTTTCTGAGCACCATGTGAGCAGGGATTTTAAACAGGGTATGGGTTTATCCCAATCCTGGGGCCCTCTGCAAATGTCTCCAGCTATCGATAGGTCCTGTCCTTTTGATATCCCCATTGTACTAATGTTTTACTTTTTCCTAAGGTGTGTTAAATGCTTTTGTAAAATATCAGCATGATCAGATATCTTGACTGGCTTGAGGAACTAAATGGAGCTGGGGGGATAGTGGTTCTAAATGGGTAAAAGTTGCTTTGAAAAACAAATAATGTAAACTTTTGTCCAAAACATAGTTGTGTCAAGATCCCAATCTCCTAACTTGAGTATACATTTTAAGTACATGGACTGATGTCATACAACGTGTATCACCAAGGTGCTTTGTTGGTACACATTGTGGCACGACATCATTGCACTGAAAATTACAAGATGCATTACAAGTTGCACTAAAAATAGCAAAAAAAAAGTAACCTTTTGTCCAAAACTCATGTTGTATTGGGATCCTGATCCCTAAACTACATATACAATATAAGTTTATGGACTGATGTAATGCCGAGGTACAACTTGTATCAACAAGGCACACACAATTCTGCCTTATTCATACAAGACTCGGCTTCTGCTGCATAGGTTATTTGAAGTGATATGATGGATGTCAGCATGTTTGCTGAAGCAAAAAACAAACAAACAAAAAAGCCATTAGTAGTGTAGAAAAGACAAGGGCAAATGGAACTGTCCTTATTTTTTGCATAAACTTTGTTACTGAGTTAAACTATTAAATTTGAGGTTAACAGTGTTTTTTCCTGTAACTTTGGCAAACGACCCACAAAAACCCACTGGATTTGATAGTCTATTGTTGCATTCTTCTTCTTCTTCTTCAAAAAAGATGATGTGGTTTCATTTTCCTTCTACCCTGCACGGAAACGGAGAATGCGTATTGGAATTTCACTAAATGTTGGCACAACTCTCCTCTCTAAAGTCATAAAACAGACAAAGTGGGTTTCCCCTCTCTCTTTGCAAAATTAATCCGGTTCCTTTGGCGAGCTGCCCGGATAATCGTGGCGTGGTCTGTGTTTTTCACGACAGCGCTGTAATTTTGCTGTGAAAACTCAGCACGGGGTGGAACACCCACCTCTGGCAAGACAATGCTGTCAGAGCTGATCAGCAGAGAGCAGCCTTCCCTTTCAATTAGCCTTGTCTGTCTAAGAACAGGGCCAGGAGCTCCAGCGCACAGCCACCCAGGCATGCGGTGAAGGAACAACGAGGAGAGCAGGTGGGAGGAGAGCAAGGAAGCTGGAGAAGTAAGCCCCAAAACTCCAGGCAGGGAATGAAATACCCTCCACTGCTGTGCGCTAAGTCCCTCTGCAACAGAAAGAGCATTGCCATGGCACGTCACAGTAAACACAAGCAGGCTCCGTGGAAACACGGCCATTTGGCGCAAAAGCAAGGGATGAGCTATGGCACCGATGAGGCAGATAATTCCCCAAATAAATATATCTTCCCCCTCATGCGCTATAACAGTGATATAGACTGATTGTGCCAGTGTGCAGAGAAAAAGTGCACATTGCAGTGTCGATAAATCAGCAGTGCTACCAGTGGAGTTGGCACGCCACGATAATTAAAGGACATTCGATAGCGGCGCTTTTGTGGGAGCTCATAGTGTAACATGAGAGGAAGGGGCTTGAGGGTGAGTGGAAAAAAAAAAAGAAAGGATGGCAGCCATAGCCCTTGGTTGTTTATTACAAATGCCACATCCAGGTGGGATTTGCAGAATTGCACCCTTGCATATTTCTCTCAGAGGAAAAGAGCTGGAGGTGGAGGATGGTAAACACAGGCAGCTGGAACATATGCACAAACATCTCTGTGGGATCAGCTGGGGACCTTCAATAGAGCAACAGCTGGGAGCAAATGCAACATTGATAACCTTATCAAATATGGACATCCTCTGCGCTGACATGAGTGCAGCGCTGCAGCATTCGAGACGCAACCTCGTCCTTGCACAAGTAAAATGAAAAACTGAGCCCAAACCAAGCGGTAACCTGTGGTGCTGAAAAAATGAAGCAGGTGTGAGAGTGTCAAATATTGCAGTTCCTTGAATGACTACATGTGGCAGGTACCAAAACTAAGTTACTCCAGATAAGACAAAGTAAGTCTTATATAGGCCCTGAGGTCTGTTGGTGCAGGTGCTTATCTCAAGATTCTGTAGGATGAAGCGAATGAGAGTCTACAACTCCCCCTGGACGCCACACCTGTCTGAAGCAGGTGTGGCATTCATAGCAGGGTAGACTGAGAAATGTAATGGGGGCTTGATATTTTACAGTTTAAACATGAACTTTATGATAAATAACTACAAATATAACCACCAACCACCCAACGTACATCACACTTGCTTCACTCGGACTGGTAGTTGAGTTGTTGCATCGTTCAACATTTGCATGACATAGACTTCTATTCAGACCTGTCGAGCTGGTGGCACAGCCACCATTTGTCTTTCATCTCTATAAAATGCCCATTCTGAATTCAAATGAATGGCAGCTTGTTGCTTTGCCTCTGTCTCTTGTAACTAATGTGACCAAGGGATGATGGGGGTCCTAACCACGTTTAATACATTGTAAAGCTGTTGGAGAGGCCTCTGACGGACAAAATATGTAATGACACTGTTTCCAAAAAAGTGTTTTTCTGCATTGTTTAAAATAAAAGTTTGCATATTGGAAAGAATAACTCCGATACTGATATGCTTGTAAAAGGCTATTATCAACCTATATTATCAGCCAACCAATATATCAATCCGGCTCTAGTCTCTATAGGTAGTTTCTTTCATATAGGACAAATGTACATGGATGAATTTTCACACAACTCATCAATTGAATCTATTTTAAGCCACAAAGTTATGAATAATTAGCGGCGTGGTCAGTTTGAATGACATCCAGGCAGCCATCAGCTAGCCACTTGCTGGTGGCTGCTAACTGCTGTGGACTTGATTGTGTTTGTCTTTTCTGAGCATTTTAGTACAAGCATCTTTGATAATATGGTTTGCTATGCAGCTAATTGTACTGTATTACAGGACCTTCTAAGAAGTCTGTACTCCAGTGTTTTCTTTGAGTGAAATTTTTGGCATTATTTTTTTTATATTAGAACTGTTAGCACTAATGAGATTAGCAGGTGTTGAGTGCTTTATGTTATCTTCAATGTTACTCCAAGGTTACTAAAGGAATATGCTGGTCCTGAGTTTTAATACCCAAACCCAAGTTACCTGTTATCAAAACCACCACCCACTTCACAGAAAATATGAGTTAATAAAACACGCGAATAAAGATTGTCTATTCGCATAGGATTACTTGTTAACTCTCAAATGGGGGTGCGTGTTCAGGTTTTATAAGCGAAGTGCGCATCTCAGGCCGCGTGGTGCATTATGGGCAGGCTAAAGTTTTCAGCTACCAACCGACAAGCTATGGCGGCGGAAAGCAGTGAGGAGTGCTGTGATTTGGATCATTTCAACCGCTGGAAAGTTGACGATTTAAAGCGTTTTTGTAAGCTCCGCAGATTGCCTGTTACAGCCAGGACTACGTACGGCAGTGGACAGAAATGGAAAGAAGAGCTGGTTGTGCTTGCGTGTGCTGCATCTGTACAGAAAGTACCGTTAGTGCCGACAAAGGAGGAAGAGTGCGCTGCTGTTGAAAATGACCCGTGCTTGTTGATAGTTGGAGAAAAACAAATTTCTGACCCCTTGAAGGCAACTGACGGATGGTTAGACGAAGTCCAGAGACTGAAACTGTGGATATTGCAGAATATATCGTGACTCCGCCGGCTTCATAATGACGACAATGACGGTGATTCTCCCATATAACCTCTTTGGTGTCACGTTTGTTTTGATAAGTTGATTGACATACAATGAAATGTGCATGCATGCAGTTTGTTTATAGAACATGTCAATTTTACAATATTACGCGCCACGTCATTCATGGAGCGACATTACAGTCATAAGCCGATGCACGAAAACAGCGGCATGGTTTCAGGATATTGACAAAATAAATGTGTGCAAGAAACTTACAGTTTTAGTCCGACTTTTATGTCCGTCTGGATCTTTCTTTTTTGTGGCGAAATTGTGTAAAATGAACAGAGGTTTACGACCACATTTCTTCTTCTTTCCGTCTTTGTTTGGACTCGGCGGAGGTTTGCAATCGTGTGTTTTCAGCCAACTTTCAAGCCTATAAATTCCGTTCAAGCGTTTGAAAACAGCACAATGCGCCCCTGTCATTATTGTATGTGTCGCTTAAGGCTTAAAGCCTTTGAAACAATCCCTGTAAGCCCTAACTTTTACAGTCCGCTAATGCTACTGTATACAAAATTCAGTGGGAGCAGTGTGAGTGTGGTAGCTGGGATTTTTTCCCCCGTTTGACCCACGCATGCACAGATGCGATGCGCACTTCGCTTATTTGTCCAACTCAGGTCTCAGCAATCTTGGCCTCTACACCCATTTATGGGTGGTCGGGAGTCAGGCACTGCCAAGATGGCAACATTTGGGGGTGATTCTTTAACTACGGGCACTATTGGCCTTGTAAATGTAATTTCCACCACACCATTGCCTTACAATATAAAGCGCCTTGGGGCAACTGTTTGTTGTGATTTGGCACTATATACATGTGCTCTGATGTCACTGTTTATCTCCATAGAAACTACCCAAACAATCTTTCATACAAACTGTTTAAAGGGACATTACAGTGTTGTGGTGGAAATTACGGCAATAGTGTGGGACAATTACATTTTGTTTAAAAAAATCACAACAGTTGTATGACATTGAATAACCCAATTATGTTTTGATTATTTTACTGATATTTTATTCAGAGATATTTTAAAACATTAGAAAAAACGTTTCTTTAGCATTCATTTTTATCATTGAAGATCAAAAGTCTGGGTGTGAGACAAGCACAAAATGGCAATATTTGCATATAATGATGCTGAAAAAAGGTGAAAAAGTCATCATAGACTACTAGAACAAATTTCTTAACACACTTTCATTGTAAAGATAACTATAAAAGTGTGAAATTTCCCCTTTTTTCTGTTTTTCATACAATATGATCAAAGGACATAATAAGTGCCCATAGTCTAAGAATCACCCTTGGAACAGACCCCAACTGAACTTTAAACCCACTCTTTTGGAAAACTATGGGTGACACACGTAGGGCTTTATTTTTGTTGTTGTTTGTTTTTCAGTATATATGCAGTCTATAGTCTGAACAAAATGGAGAACATACAGGAGAAGTGTGCCCAATGAGAACTTGGCCCCAGGTGTGAACTGCGCTCAGGGCTAACCCTACCCCTATCCCCAACTATAACCCTAACTCTACCCCAAACCCTGACCCTAACCTGGCTGAGTTTTTACCCAGGCCGACTTCTCCTGAGGGCTGAGTTCTCTGGTTACCAATAGGGAACTAGAGTTATTGGTAACAATTTCGACCCAATAGGGATAATCAGTCAGGAATGTATATTTTGCTGCATTCCATCAACCTGGGTCTAAACTTAAATTTTTCAAGATCACTCAAGGTAAAATATGAATTCTCATTGATGTCTAATTGTAGCTGCCTGGCACCGTTTAACCACCATAAGGAGTTAAAGTGTGAGGTCACCCAATGTCAAATGCAATTGTGTATTTTGAAAGGCCACATACGAGGGCTGTCCGTAAAGTATAGGTCCTTTTTATTTTTTTCAAAAACTATATGGATTTCATTCATATGTTTTTACGTCAGACATGCTTGCACCCTCGTGCGCATGCGTGAGTTTTTCCATGCCTGTCGGTGACGTCATTCGCCTGTGAGCACTCCTTGTGGGAGGAGTCGTCCAGCCCCTCGTCGGAATTCCTTTGTCTGAGAAGTTGCTGAGAGACTGGCGCTTTGTTTGATCAAAATTTTTTCTAAACCTGTGAGACACATCGAAGTGGACATGGTTCGAAAAATTAAGCTGGTTTTCAGTGAAAATTTTAACAGCTGATGAGAGATTTTGAGGTGATTCTGTCGCTTTAAGGACTTTTCACGGTGCGAGACGTCGCGCTGCGCTCTCAGGCAGCGTCATCAGCCTGTTTCAAGCTTAAAACCTCCACATTTCAGGCTCTATTGATCCAGGACGTCGTGAGAGAACAGAGAAGTTTCAGAAGAAGTCGGTTTCAGCATTTTATCCGGATATTCCACTGTTAAAGGAGATTTTTTTTAATGAAAGACGTGCGGACGGGTCCGCGCGTCGGGACGCAGCCGACGCGGCGGCACAGGAAAAACACCTCCGTGTTGATAACCATTTGTAAAATCCAGGCGGCTTTTGATGGCTTTCAGTGGAGTGAGTATATGAGAAATTGTTTATCAGCTGGAGATGTTCCAACTTGTCCTCAAGGCTTCCAACGGAGGTGTTTTTCCTGTGGCGGAGCGTCGCGGCGGCTGCGAGCCGACGCTGCAATCCGCCTGCACGTCTTTCATTAAAAAAATCTCCTTTAACAGTGGAATATCCGGATAAAATGCTGAAACCGACTTCTTCTGAAACTTCTCTGTTCTCTCACGACGTCCTGGATCAATAAAGCCTGAAATGTGGAGGTTTTAAGCTTGAAACAGGCTGATGACGCTGCCTGAGAGCGCTGCGCGACGTCTCGCACCGTGAAAAGTCCTTAAAGTGACAGAATCACCTCAAAATCTCTCATCAGCTGTTAAAATTTTCACTGAAAACCAGCTTAATTTTTCGAACCATGTCTACTTCGATGTGTCTCACAGGTTTAGAAAAAATTTTGATCAAACAAAGCGCCAGTCTCTCAGCAACTTCTCAGACAAAGGAATTCCGACGAGGGGCTGGACGACTCCTCCCACAAGGAGTGCTCACAGTCGAATGACGTCACCGACAGGCGTGGGAAAAGTCACGCATGCGCACAAGGGTTCAAGCATGTCTGACGTAAAAACATATGAATGAAATCCATATAGTTTTAGAAAAAAATAAAAAGGACCTATACTTTACGGACAGCCCTCGTATTTGATAGTGTTCATGTCAAATGGTAACCATGGGTCTATCACCTCTGATTCAAGGGTTACAAGCCTTGAACAATTTTCCCCAAATCTATTAACACTGGGCAAAAAAAATTGTGACCTTGCACTGTAACCTTGGTCTTTGACCTCCTGCACAAGAAAAGTTTCTGGGTTCTGCCTTGCATATGGGACTTACACAATTACTGAACACAATTAGTTTGAGATGTTTTGTTAACAGACACACATACACGTAAGTGAAAACAACAAAGATGGTCTCTGGGTTTAATAAAACCTTGAAACTTTCTCAAAAAGAAAGATTTTATCTTAAAACAGATGATTCAAGAACACAATCCTCAGGGTGCTGGGAGTATGTCCTGAGAACCAAGTGAGCTAAAAAAAAAAATCAGGCAAATGGAAGTCACACAGGAGGACTGTGTGGCATGCAGCTCCAGTTTTCTGGGCTTAGTTTTCCCCAGCAGTTGAAGAAAGATGCGCCACTGTAATGGGTGTCATGTTTTTGTTACATTGTAGAGGTCAGATGTGCCTGCTGCTCCAACGGTTTTGCCACCAGATGACCAGAACCAGGAAAAAACATTAACTTGTTAAATTGTTGGTAAAGTGGTACTTACAGTCACCCTACATTGAAACAGTCTATTGTTTGTTCTATGTGGCTCCATCCAGGAAACTGCTCTGACAACACAGGTGAGGACGATGTGGGTGGAGGAGTGTAATCCTCCACGGTTCAAAGTAAGCAGGTGGCATGCAGCTTTGAATCAATTTTTCTTTGTGCCTCTTTCAAACAGTCCCGTCATATCATAAATCATCTGACTGCATGATTAAAATCAGGATTCCAACTACCTACTGGGAACTACTTAGTAGGAAAATGTCTGGGAGTCAAATATGGTTTTGGAATGCCGGGTGGGATCTTGCGTCAGTTATAACCTTCCACTAGGTCAACAATAAAGACCTGTAACATCTGCACCCTCAGCATACAGTCAGGCCCATAAGTATTTGGACAGTGAAAATAAAAACATTTTTTATAATTTTTGTTCTGTACACCGCCATGATGCTGATTTAATAAAACAACATGTGCATGTAGTGTAGAGTTTCAGTTTTAATTCAAGGGTTTGACAAAAATGTTGCATTAACCATTCGGGAATTACTGCTATTCATATACATACTGTCTTCATTGTCAGAGACCACAAGTAATTGGACAAACTAAATATGAAGATTATTTTTATAAAAAGTTTAACTTATAAAGCCATTTTCTTTAGACAAGTCAGGGGATGGATACATAAACATTTACAAGCCAGTGAATGTTACTTGGACATCAATTACGAGGGACGATTGAGAATGTTTTCTGGGTCAGGCTCAAAACTTCTCAATCATCCCTCGTAATGTTGGTTTCTCAGAAAGATGGAGAACCACACCAGACCTTTTTTCTGGGTCAGGCTCAAAACTTCTCAATCGCCTCTTGTACATCAGTCATTAAGAAATATAAACAGTTTTACTGTATGGTAAATCTGTTTGGAGCAGGCAGTTCTACCATTAAGACTAAGGAGACTATAAACAGTTAAACATTTATTCCCTGGAGATATTGTACAAAATATTTGGCTGGTCTTTAGGACAGGTATTGACATTGACTGCAAACGAGTACATTGATCTCAATACCAGCAGTCATAAGAAGCTGTGGTGGAGCCTACCCTGGGTGTTTGACAGGGACCAACTGGTGGCAATTGGGTGGAGGAGGCCAAGTCTCAGTCAGCAACTGCAAGCAGCAGAGGTGAGTCAGAAGTAACATTTTAAATCATGTGGACATTTCATATTGGTCATGAGTTGATGACTAAAATGTGGACCAGCTGCTTCTTGTTAGATTAACAGCTGCTATTATTGAATCGATGAACCCCAGCTAGTGTATTTATCAAAAACTGAATGACCGTGTATTTATACATGAAATTCCCCTTCTCACTCTGAAATAATAATCTATTTTGAAGACATGTTATAGTGAGCCATACACAATATTTCATCCAGTCAAATGTGAATTTGTTGATCAGATGGTTCCAACAAGAACTGTAATTACAGTACCATAGGTTGACGTGTGTGTGTGTGTGTGTGTGTGTGTGTGTGTGTGTGTGTGTGTGTGTGTGTGTGTGTGTGTGTGTGTGTGTGTGTGTGTGTGTGTGTGTGTGTGTGTCATCCAGCACAGAGGAGGATCATTCCCTGATCTCACAGCATGTATGGAAGGGGATGTATGTCACATCAGGGAAGCGAGGGACAATCAAATTACCTGCTATTTCAGTGCAACAGACAGTGGGCGTGAACTGCTTCATTCATTGACCTATTTTTCCTCACGTCTGCTGACATTGCTTTACTATCTACCATCGCAAAGCCCTGTGGGTTTTTTTTTTTTTTCACAACAAAACTGTATCCAAGGACTCTAAATGTTTCCAAAATGTCATCAGTGTATTTGCCCTGTAGACAATATTTTTGTGTTATTGCAGTAAACAACACTGTCAATTGTTGTGTTTGTATGGAGAGAGGATGTGAGATACTGAAATGAATGTCATTCTGTTAGCAGTGCAATGTAATACCACAGAGCAAATCTAATGAGTATCACAGTACCAACACAGTGTTACAATTGTTTGGTGGAAAGCATGACTGTGTGCTTTTCCTATTGGCCAAAATCATCTCTTTCCACCAAGCGCACACTCACTCACACCTACGTTCAGACACTTATTCATAACCAGTATGTCTTTGGAACTGAAGCACCCAGCGGGAATGCACGCAAACACGGAGAGAACATGCAAACTCCACACAGAAAGCCCCAGGTAGGCAGTGATCCCACAACCTTCTCACTGTGAACCAGCAGTGTTAACCACTAAGCCCCTGGTTCCCAACCTGGGTTAAAAGCTCTCCTTACGGGGTGCCTGAGGGTTTGTCTGCTCTGAAGTTTTCAAAATTAAAAGCTCGCAAATGAAATAGAGTCTCAATAGCACACTTTAGTTGAAAAGGAAAACTAATTAAAAATATATATATTTTTGGGGATGAACCAAAGAGAAACGGGGAAATTTGTCATGTCAGTTTATTTATTTATTTTAAATGGGAATGAATCACTTTAAGGCAGCACGGTAGCTTAGTGATTAGCACTGTTGCTCACAGCAAGAAGGTCACGGGATTGAGTCCCACCTGTGTGACGTTTGCATGTTCTCCCCATGTTTGTATGGGTTCTCTCCGGGTGCTCCGGCTTCCTGTCACATCCAAAGACATGCAGGTTAGATTAAATTTTAAACTTTAAAATGTTTCTTTGTCTATATGTGGCCCTGCGACAGACTGGCATCCTGTCCAGGGTGTACCCTGTCTCATGCCCTATGACTGCTGGGATAGGCTCCACCTTCACCCCCCATGACCCTTAGTTGGAGTAAGCGGTTATAGAAAACTTGAGCTTGGGACTCCAGCAAGGGCGGTCGCATCTCCTCCTCTCTCCTCTATCTCTGCTCCAACCTTCAAAGTCCCTACTTCACCAGACTGTGAATTCTTCAAACTATATTGGATTAATCATGGAACTGATCAGCTGGTCTCTGAACGCTATTGACACCATTTTTTCTGCAAGAAGATCAGGGCCGGGGGACCCTGCGTGCCCAGATGGAACTTACCCTGCGGGCTATGTTCTTGACACCTGGGAGACATGGCGTGTCGCATGCTTTGCGCCATTCTCTGTGGAGGACGTTGAGGATTTATTTATATTTGGTTTCATAGGAGGACTGGTACTTATTGTCTTATGTGCTTCCCTGACCTATCAGAAAATTGGCAAGACGGCTGCCGCCAAAACCACGACCCCTCACTTGTCCATCATGATTAATGAGTTGGGCAAGGCGATGCATTCTCAGACTGCGTTAACCCTTGAACTCAGATGCAAATTGGATAACATCTTGGAGCAAATGCGCACCTTGCAGGGCAAGGTGTAAGATTTCAGAGACAGGGAAAATTTATATATTGGGATCTGGATTGTTCATGTGAGACTGCAAAAGTGTTTTCACTGCTCAACCACAAACACAGCAGGCTTATCAGCCTCTGAAGGACAAAATGCCCCATTGTTTTCCTCCAGAAAAATCTCTACGGCCCTGGGGAACATTGGCTCCCTCCTTATCTTACTAACTCCAGTAAACTGACTCACACATGGACAAAGACTGAAGCATGCTCCACTCCCCCCCACCACCACCTCTCCTCCTGCCCCCATCACACACCCCATCCCGGCCACCACTCACACCACCCCTTCTCCCCTCTGGGGGCTACGCAGTTTTAGCTGCGGCAGCTCCCCATTCCCCCCAAGCTGGCGGTGGTGCGACTCCTGTTGCAGTGGCTACCATACACTCACATCGCCTCAATTTGGAAAACAGACTGTTTCAAGTTTAGTGCACATAAACAATGTCAAATGTATATGTGTTGTCTTAATTTTGATGTGTGCCATTATTATGGTAAACAAGTAATAATTGTGGATTAATTGCTGTATCTTGTCTGTGGCAATTTGAGTGTGGACATAATCTCGTTGTTGTTGCACTTGTAATGACAATGACAATAAAGCTCATCCATCCATCCAAAATGGATATATCGCTGAAATGAAGAAATTTCTTCAGATCTGGTCAATGAGAGCATAGTAAATCAGAATACCATAATTTGAAATGGGCAAGCTTTGCTGTTCACAGGGGTGCCAAAAAGAGGAGAATGAGAAGAAGGATTGTAGGGGCCCTTGATTGACGGGCCCAGAGAAGCCCCTAATACAATGACAATAAAATGTGATTGTATGTGATTACAAAATAATAATGACACTCAGGAATAAACTTGCAATCACACATATATTTTATTTACAATGTATTGGTAACACTAAGTTTATTTGTTTTGGAAACATTCCCCCCCCCCCCCCCCCCACACACACACACCATATTTAGGTAAAATGGTTCAGTCCACCTGCTCAGACAGCTGCTGAAACTCTTCCGAGACAGCAAGTGAAGGAGGAGAAGCAGGACAGCTCAGAGTTCAGGAAGCAAAGAAAAAAAAAAGAAAAGGAAAGGGGAAAAAGCTCAGACAGGAAAAGGCAAAGCAAAGGGTCGACAGTATATCACCCAGTTCTTTCATAGGCAAGGTGGGTCTGTGATGAAAAATTCTGGAATATTAGCCTGTTGTCTATTCCTAACTTTTTCCATAGTTTATAAGCTAGCTAACATTTCTCCTCATATTAGCTCATATTGCTGAAGAAAACTTTTGATTTATACATTTCACTGTTGTTTTAGTTAAGTAAACAATGCAGGCAAATGTTTAGCAAGCTGCTCTGCTCAAAAATTGACATGTTCTGAACAGACACATCAGGAGCAGCAGCACGTCTATCAGTTCCACACCTGAACAAGCCCAAGTGCCACCTACAGAATGAGGTGGCACTTGGGTTTTCGATTATTAAAAAAAAGTGTGAATAAAAAAAAAACCTATAGTCTGTATTTACTTCAAAATTATTTTAATTGTTTAAAAAGCATCAGCTATCATTAAAATATAATGTTTGGTCAGTAGTTTGGGACTCTCGTCCCCCTGCTTTCCAGTAGCAACTGAGAACATTTCTAGTGAATGCGGCCTGGGTAACTGTTCTCAATCCAATCAGAGAAATGTTTACATTTTCTGGAAATGAGAAAATTAAATAACACCAACCAGCCTCATATATGTATTTTTCTCACTCTAGAGTATCAGTCTTGCAGCAAATAACTGAATCAAAATGAATTTCATTGCACTTTCAGTGCTTCCCCTAACAAGTAACTATCAAATCATGTTTTTCTTTTCACAAATATATGAATGATAGTCAAAAATGTCATTAAAATGTATAGTTTTATGTAAAACAGTATCAAAATTTTCCACCAGCCTAGTGATTGCTATGTGGGGACCCAATAAGATTTCTTTTCATGGTGCCCAAAATCCCTCGCAGTGCCCCTGACTGTTCACATTTATTTATTTATTTTTGTCCTCATAAGAACTACTCAGACTCATCTGGAAATGTTCAACGTTGGCAGAGGTAAATGCACTCATATAAACACTTTTTTTTTTTCCACAGCTCCCCACTTTTAAGATACCAAAATTGGACAGTTGGGTTGCTGAGCTGTTTGGCACAAGTGCGTGTTCAGTCCTCATTTCTTTGACAGTTCTGTAGATAAAAAGTTGTACTGATTTCAAGCATTACATACCACTCGAAGTTTATTGATATTAACCATTATAAAATGGAATATTAGTAGTATAATTTGTGGAACATTTGTGTGTCTGTTCTCTTTCTCTTCCCAGGTCCTTTGGCCAATTTCCAGTAAATGTGATTATGTGATCAACCACACAACTGCCCTTAAAAGGTTTGTGTGTGGCAAAGTCATTGGGGTCAAACTCAAAATTTGATTTTCATACAAATGTCCATCAATCTTGACTCACATGTGTTGGTGGGTTCTGGAATTGTCTAGCAAGGTCAAATTAGCCAAAGGTCAATAACTGCGGCCGAGGTCATGTCTGCCTGCCTGTTTGCTGACCTACTACTTACTCCCAGGTTGTTTTGCTGAGTTTGACCAAACTTTGTATGTAAATGCAGGTTGACCCACAAATGGCCCATAAACAGTTAATTTAGGCAAAAGCCAAGGAATTTGATTTTCAAACCAATTTAGACCAAATGTGGTACAGTACACACTTAAGTGGATTCTAGAAGTGCCCCGACAAGGTAGACCAAAGGTCAATCATTTTGGATAAAGGTCAATATCAGTGGGGTAAATGTCAGATTGCTGTTGTCCTTATTTTGTTCATGCCCAAGATGACTATTACCGACAGCAGTTGTTGTAAATCTTCTCCTAGGCCACCCTTAAAAACTGAGTGACACATGACACTGGTGAGGGAAGCCAGCAAAAAAGCAACTTTAAAGTAGTTATAAGCTTCAGTGGCTCTAGCTAGACAGGCTGTACTCATGAAGCTTTTACCTGTTGCTTCACCAGGTACATTTTCATGGCATAGAGAATGACATTCTTGAAAAAGAAGGTACATAAAATCTAAGCTGGAATTTCCCACATGCCTTCTGGCAAACCCAAGTCAAATTTCCTATTTTCTATTTTGAACTATGGCGTTCTCGATTCTCCACGGTTTGCTCAATTTGGATGTAACCAGCTTCATATTCATATTTTCCTTTAATATGCTGTGGTAGCGAAAATGTGAATCTTTGGCAGTATCTAAAAATACGCAGACGTAGCTGCAAAACAGCATCAAAATGTAACAAATTAGGAGAAGACTGTAAGTACAGAGGAAAGGACAACATCTTCTCTTGCCTTTCCAGATGATGCGTGAGATGTGGCCCCTTCTGTGAGCCTTGTTGTCAGCTGAGACAAACTGCAGCTCCTGGGAGTGCCCCAGATCTGACAGAAACCTCCCCCTCCATCAGTCACGTCATCGGAGTCACTGAAGGAGTCTGCGCCCTGCTCGCGGTCACACTAACCAGGAGACACAAGCTGTTCCTCTCCAGGTGCTCATTAATGCACTTGTCCTTGATACCTCCACCACACAACAACACAAAGACAAACGCATGCCTGCCGTGTTCTAATTACACTGGCGCACACACGCTCGCGTGGATGTACATCGTGCATTGTACTAAGAAACTTGTAAATGTCAAACAACGGCAGGAGCTCTGTTATTTCCTTTTTTTTTAACAGGCGGGTGTACTGATAGCAGCTGTTGTGCGAAGTGGAGAAACTGAGAAAGCAAATGCACTTCTGTGTAAAGATGGTGCGAGCCTTTGAAGTGGGGGACGTTGGGGACAGCTGATAGGAGAGCAGGAGTCGGAGTAAAGAGCTACGCTGAAGAAATTCATCAACTTTCCTCATCAATTAGCATATGTGCCTAATTATCATATGAAACCAATCCTCCATAACCAGCCTTTGCCTCCAGTATGACTTTTTATCCTCCTACATTATCACCCAGCCCACTGAAAAATGATGAGCTTGGATGACCTCAGTATTGTCTTATGCTTCTCTTCGCCTGTGCCTGCTTGAATAAGTACCACACCTCCAATGTTCCTTTCCACGTTATGCAGTTAAGCCAGACAGTTAATTATCCAGGAGCAGGGAGGCCGGTTCTCTTTGCTGGCCGTGATAACGATATGCTTTGCTGGGCAGAGAATGAAGAAGGCCGGCCCACAGGGAGCTGTGTTGATGTCAGGCAATCTTTCACAAAAAAAAAAAAAAAAAAAAAGCGCAGGCAATTAGATGCACCAGTGCTACCAAGGATGACTACTGTTATTGAAGATACTGGCTAGTTTCTCTAATGGGAGTATTTAGGGCAATTATGATAAAGATGTCAGGGCAACCTCTGTGTGACTGCTGCTTTTACAAGAGGTACCTCTAAGGGCAAAATCACAGAGCACAAAAAAAAGACAGCATCAGTCCGTGTGTGGGAGATGTGCCACCAGGAATACTGCACTTAAAGATGCCAGTGTTGTGCAAAAGTGATTATTTTGTCTTAAGCAGATCTCCCATTGCCAATTTCTGCCATCCAATTGGTTACTATAGTGACAAAAAAAACAAAAAACAAGTGGATACCCAATTAGGGGGTGCTATAGTGAGTAATTGCTGGTGCCAGAAGTTTGACAGGAAGCAAAAAGTTTGACCACATTACACCCATTTTTGCATCTCTTCACTGGCTTCCTGTCCCTGTGAGATCAGATTTTAAGGTTCTATTACTAACCTATGAAATTGTTCACGGACAAGCACCTCCCTACCTAGCTGACCTAATTAAACCCTACGTACCGTTCCAGGATGTGCGTTCTCAGGGTGCAGGACTACTTTGTGTCCCTAGGGTGAATAAGAGAGAAGGCTCTGCGGGTCACAGAGCTTTCTCTTATCGTGCCCCTGTTCTGTGGAATGATCTCCCTGCATCAATATAACAGTCAAATTCTGTAGAGACTTTCAAGACTTGACACACGCATTTTCCCTTTCGTATGCCTAGCATACTGGCATAGTATGTTACTATGCTTTTTACCCTTTTAAATTCATTTTATTAGGAAACGGAGCGGACCGTGGCCTCAACTTTATCTAAAGTTTGGGTCTTTTAGTGACGTTTAGGGTTAGTGACCAGTGATCACCTTAGTATTTCTCCTGTTTTTCTTGTTGCTTAATGCTGACAAATTATACTGTATTTGTTGCCAGATTCTGTGTTTTTCTCTCTGTTTGAGGTGCGGCTCCATGCAGAGATGGGAGTGGGTGTCTTCTTCTGAAAGCCTCCCATCCTGTACACCAACATGGACTCCCAAAATTTCCTGTATATTTGTAAATGGACTGCATTTATATAGCGCTTTTCCATCTGCATCAGACGCTCAAAGCGCTTTACAATTATGCCTCACATTCACCCCGATGCTGCCATACAAGGCGCTCACTACACACCGGGAGCAATAGGGGATTAAAGGCCATGCCCAAGGGCCCTTAGTGATTTTCCAGTCAGGCGGGGATTTGAACCCATGATCTTCTGGACTCAAGCCCAACGTCTTAACCACTAGACCATCATCTCCCCGTGATTTGTGTAGTCAATTGTGCTGGGTAGCAATTCACAAGTGGAGGGTCACCCCTTTGAGTCTGGTCTGCTTGAGGTTTCTTCCTCAAATCATCAGAGGGAGTTTTTCCTTACCACTGTTGCCTGTGTGCTTGCTCTTGGGGTTGGTAACGTTAGACCTTTCTTGTGAGAAGCGCCTTGGGGCAACTTTGTTGTAATTTGGCGCTATATAAATGAAAATAAATTGAATTAATTAATCTGTGGTAATTGTGGTGTTGCAGGCTTGTAGCATGGGAACACGTACAGATTCTGGCCACCACAGGGTAGAAAATTAAGTACCTTGAAATATGTAATATATCATTTTAAAGGGTACTGTCTGAAGTGCTAACCTATGAAGTTTCAGAGCTTAATACCTTCTCAGTGTGGAGATAGATCACCTCACCGCAGGGAAAAAAAAAAAAGTGTATTTTTGAAGATTCTTGGACCATACTTTGACTAGTCTACTTCCTTAAAACTAATACTCTTCCAACAGCATGTCTGTATTTCTGGTCCAGATACTATGACGAAATGACTAAATAGTAAATACATCTTAACTATACCCTAACTAGTGACATTCCATAAACAGCTGCCATGCATCATTGGTATGTCATCTCTAGGATGCAAGTTTTGTGGTGTACAAAAATGTGATGTACTCTGTAACAGGAAACAGTAAATGAGTGTACGTGTTCCCACGCAACAAGCCTGCAGACTGTTGTAACCCATCGTAAAGGTTTTGTAAATGTTCAAAAAAAAAATAGAAGTTGTTACCCATCATGATCCACAAAGGTGAGCTATTTGATTGTAATCTGTGCAGCTAGGGGGTGATCTGTTACTTTTATTTTTACTTTTTATTTCTCCTTGAATGTAAATTTGGCTGTGCTGTCACTTTGGTGCCAAATTAAAATTATAGGCTGAAGTTAAAATATAATGCAGGTGAGATTAGCGTGGCTGGGCCCCATGCGTGGCGTCACATTTGTACAGATGGCCTCTTGTAATAAACAATGTCTCCTTGACTGTGGATTGGGCATCTCAGTTATTCTGATTAAGCCAGACAATCTAAGAAATCAAAATACAATTCAGATTGTGTTATTTGTTAAGTGAGCACAGTGGTCATTGTGTGTACAGTTCAAAGACTCACTTTTCACAGGCCTCTTTAAATCTTCTCTGGAAATGTAATATACATCCACAATCCTTTTGGAAATGAAAGTGACAAGTATATTTCAAGCCACATGTAACGTCAAAGTCACAAATATGTCTGCATGACTTCATGCAAACAAAAATCATTTCTGCTGTTAAACAATCAAAAAATAATGGTTTATTTCACTGATTAAGTTCTCTCTATGTATCTTTCAACTGATCACTCAACTTATGGATGAACCGCTTGGGTGTATTATGGGCATAACTTTAAATAAAGCAATCAAATGTTATGTGTCATCCCCTTTAAGCCACAGTGTGCTAGGTATGCAAGTCGTGCTATTTCGAAAACAGAATCACGCGAGAGGTTTTCTGGCAGGTTAACAGATGCACACCAACCTGTCAGAGTGCATCAGTGGAGAGCAGCCACCAAAGCTCCCCGAGGTGAAGCAATAAATTACGTCGTCAGGTGAATTTAATGATGAATTAACTTACAAACATGTCAGGTGTGTACGGAGTGGCATGGCTGCACAAGCTATTTCATGTATAAATTTTGGTCAGAGCAGTGATCTGTGTGTGTGCAGACATACAGAATTGTAAAACTTTGAATACGTTTGGAACAAAAATTCCAAATATATTTATTAACAACACTGACTGATTTTTGTACAATATAACCCTTTAAGAAATGCAATAGTGGAAGTGCTATTTGTTTTTGAATCGCTTTCAAAAATGCTTTTTAATATGTAGTTATTGTATATCAGTAAACAGCAGCATGTTTCAACGGTGCACAAAAACTTGAAAAGATGATTTTTCATTTTAAACATCTTCATACAGAAAGCCATCAAATGTACTACCCTGTAACGAATGTACCCTTTTATTGTTGGAAACTTTAAGACATAACGGAAGGAAATTAAGCCCAAACTATTTCTTTCCATTCAGCTTTAGCACATCTGGCTTGGTGAGTACTGTTTACACTCCTATAATCAGTTAAAGGAGAGAGGATGCTGACCATCTGCAAGGTAGCACAGCCCCACAAAAAAATAAAAAGCTTTTCATGTTTCTACTGTTGCACACTGCTTGCATCTGAAACATTTCCACATATCAGTTTGCTTCTGTTGTCACCTTTCCACCACTAGCGCCCACCACCTCACTTCAGGGTTGCAGCTCAGGGACGTGAACACAAGCTACCGGTCACCACTTATGTGCAGCCAGCCCGTTTCTAATGTTAGCATATGCCATCCACATGGCTGGCACAACACAAAACGCACACTGACGAACGTTTGAAGTTGGTTCAAAGAGTAAAAAGCAGAGGAAAAGTGCAACGTGGTAGAAGCATGTATCCTCCTTCCTTTTTTTTTTTTAAATGAAATAGCCAAACAGCTGGTACATTCTGAGAAAATAGTCAAATACATCTATTGTTCATGAACAGAAGACGTTTTATATATATACACTAGCGTGTTGCCCGCGGAGATCCATGGGCTGTAGATTGGGTCGTGTTTATAAAATAAGTAGCTGATATTTTTTCAAAGGTGGTAATAAATTAAGCAATGAGTTGGAAATGTGTGTGAGTCGAGAATGTTTTTAGAACCTTTGGCCTCAACAATTATTAGAAGAGGAACTGAACCCTTTTATTTCCTGTTAATTATGTAATTTTTAATGTTAATTTAGTGTCTTGAATGTATTTATAAATTGTTTAGGTTGTTGTCATCATATACACACTATTATTATTATTATTACTTCTATTTTGTCATTTCATTTTTAAATGGACCACAATGGAAACAAGTGTTTTCGCTTTCTTGTGTCATCCATGTATTTTTAAATGTATTTACAGTTATATGCGCTTACACTCACACTTTTAATGATTATTTACTGCCCCCTGCTGGAAAAGTGTGAGTCCAAAATTAAATTAGCAATGTTGGCTAATATTTGTACCTTCTCCAAAACTGTTAGTCCTATCAGGGTTCCATTTTGGCACCATTCATCCTTGACCCAAAATACATAAGCATACTAAACAGCAAATATCAGCTGTGGTCTGTTGTCCCAATCGAAGTTGCAGTGCACACACAGCTACTGTAAGCAGGTGGTTTTAATTTGACAAACAAAGACAGTGGCTGAAGACACTGAAACCACTAAACATTTCAGTCATGGTACCAACATGAAACTTAGCTCACTCGTGGTAATAGCAACATGAGACTTATTTAAACTGACAACACCAACTGAGCTACAAAAACACAAAAAAAACTCAGTAACACTAACAACACTGTTTAACTTAAACCAGAATAACAACATTTAAAACCTCAGAACCCCGAACCCCATGGTGCATTGCAGCACAGCATCCATTGTTTATTGGTTCACTCCAAAAGTTATGGATTTCTTTGTTGACCCATGCTCCTCCCTTTCACCAAGTTTCATGAAAATCAGTTTCATAGTTTTTGTGTAATTGAGCTAACAGAGGGATTAACAGCACCAAAAATATTGCATGATATGTAAAATCCCATTGCTTTGTTTTATTACTTCTGATACATTTAAAGCAATAAACCTTTTTACAAATTTTAAAAATCTAAGATGTTACTATTTATTTATTTTTAATGACATCTCATGGGCCACCTGCAGATCTTTCATGGTCCACCGGTGATGACCACACTTAGGGAATCACTGGTGAATTATGACTCCTTTGGATTGATATTGGCAGGAATCAAGACAAGCTCTTGGGCGACGCACATTCCAAGAGTTTGTTTGTTTCTTTTCATTGTAGTTCATGGAACTTCACTAAAGACAGCTGGGATTACACGTGAAGTTTAATGTAATAAAATCCTCAAAGTACAGCGAGCCTCTCATTATTCTACAATGAGCGCTGGCAGAGACAGTTAAGCTCATGAGTGGAATGTAAAGTTTAATCAAATAAATGGAGGGTGTTTTCCACCATGCGCACGCCTTTTTAATGCTGATTGGATGAATTCCATTTCACTTCTTTTGGATGAAACAACTGCACCGTTTCCCATCTGTGTCTTACTGCCACGAAAACCAATAAAATTATTTCAGATCAAACAGCACTTGAGGCGAGTTTCAGAAATGAAAAAGAAGCATGATTAGGCACTGAAACGTTAACAGTCACACGTTCTGCTTACTTAAATGAAAAAAAAAAATGCTGTGTGATTTCCTTGTGATTCTCCTCGTCCATTCAAGTTTTTTTCATCTCACATTCACACTTTTTAATATTTTTCTGTCCTCCTATTAAACTAGACAACAGATTCCCTGGGAATGAAGACAGTCAGGACTAGAGCAATTTAACATTTGACCCCAGTTATCTTGAGCTTCATCCAATGATTGATGACCTCTGGGTGACCTTGCTCAGATAATTCTGGAATCTGCCTAACCTAAGTGTGTGCCACATTTAGTCTAAATCAGGTTGAACATCAATTCTTTGACCTTGCCCATTACCAAAATTCATTATTTTAGGCAGTTTCAGGATTAACTTTCATTGACCCTGTAGTAGGTCAACTAGCAAACAAGCAGACATGACCTTGGCACCAGTGATTAACCTTTTGTAAATGTGACCTCACCTGGACAATTCCAAAATCTACCTGCATATGTGTGCTAGGTCTGCTGAAAAACTTAAATTTTGACCATTGACCCAAGTGATTGACTTTTGGTAATACCAGAAAGCTTAACACTCTGGTTTTTGGTAATACCAGAACGCTTCTTCATATATGAATCATGTTTGGTGCACACTGTAGTGTAAAATCTTATATTGACCTTTGACCCCAATGACCTAAAACTTTATCATAACAAGTCCTTCCAGGGTAATTTTGGGGTTGATCATCATCTATATATCAGGTTTGCTGGAAATTGGCAGAAGACCTGGTAGATGTCAGGGAATAAACAGACAGGTAGACATGAGCTTAACTCCAACGACTGACCTTTGCCAAATTTGACCTTGTCTGGGCAAAATGTGCACCACATTTGGTGGCCATCGGAGATGGCATTCATAATTTTGACATTTGACCCCAGTGATCAGTTCTCAGGTTGGCTGTCATCCACAAATCATGTTCGGTGGAAATTGATCAAAGGACAAAGGGAGGAGGGGAACAAACAGACAGAGAAACCAAAGTTTTTACCCTTGACCCAATGACCTTGACCTTCGCTAAAACAAACCCCTTAAAGGCAATTATGCAGTCAACCTACATGGGCACAGCAACTTGGGTGGCAATAGTCACAAATACCTCAGAGGAGCTGAGGATCAAAGAAACACACAAACAAAAGTTTCTCAAATTATAGTGTATAGCTACCAATGGATTCCAGCCACATAAGCAGACGTGGGCAGGGCTGCACATTGATGAATCAATCCTGCCACCCGTCGTACCCTACGATCAGGCTTGGTCTCCCTCTGGTCATCCCCTCACCTATTTTCAGTGCATGGCCTTCACTCCACAGTTAACACGAGGACATACTGTGTTTTCCAGCTTTGCTCACTAACTCTCTTGCTGCCTATGAATTACAGTCTTGTCTGCTCATGTTCCATCACGATAGCTGCAGAATTAGCTCCAAATGTTTGGCTGAGTATTAAAAGGCAGCAGGGGAAACCTGGAGAGTGCTCTTATTTTTCATCTTCATTTGCAAACTATTTCTTCCTGTCAATAATAACCAAAACAACATCTGAACATCTGTTCTTTTTTAATACCTACAGAGATGACTGTGATGATGAGATGATTGTACAATCAATATGTTATGCTTGCTTGGCCTCTGTGAAAAGTTCCAGAGGTGTGTTAAGTTTCCATGCACTCTTTGGGACTTTAGAAGGTTTTCCCTGGCAAATGGCTAGTTGTGCATATTTAATTTATGATACTAGTACTGAGTGGAGGTGCATTGTGTTCACAGGGGTAAGGCTTCATCTTAGTGAAATAAAAGTGAAACAAAAGCTTTTCTCAATACAGTGCAACATGCGCTTACAAAGTATAGCGTCATCTTTAAGGCTAATGTACTACATTTGGCACATTTCACAGATGGGACATGCACCAAATAGTACCTGTCATGATTTACTGTAGATGGTTGTGGCCCATGTGTTAACATGAGGTGGGTTTGTTAGATTACCCCCCCCACACACACACACACAAGCTCACCATAGGTGATGACAGATGAGTATAATGAATTTATCTTAAAAATATCTACCTGGATTTTTGGCAAACTCATTTCCATGGTCATATTTGTCTCCTCCTCACCCTGTTCTCTGCATCTTCCCCTGTCAAACCTGCCACCTGCATGTCTTCTCTCAGCAGATCCATAAGCTGTCATGGTTCATGTTTGCTTTTATTCTGATGAACCTCTTCCTATTGTATTTCTGTGCCGTTACATACTATACAAGGGCACTCAGGCTTCCAGTTTTGGTTTATCGAGTCACACACAATGTAACTATGCACAGCCCCTTATTCCAGTGCCAGAAGGTCTTCTTCCTGTGCTCATCTTCTTACGTCGCTCCGACTGCCAACCATTGTGTTCTCCTCATGTTTCTATAGTTTAACCTGCTGTCCTTGGACACAGTGCACTGGCGTGTTTGCTAACTGCATTTTCACTTCAGTTACATTTTCTGGATTGTCTCTTTGCCCCACAGGAACACTGCCGCACGACAGACATGACTTCAGTGTGTTACCTAGTTTACTCACTTGCTACCACACCCAAGTGTGCTGTACTTCACAAGACTGCTTTTGTGCTGTGATTTATCCATTTCCTGTGAAGCTGTTAATAAAATCTGTGACTTTTACATACCTGTATTGTTCTCTGCTCTGGGGTCACCACTCAACCTAAATACATTTCACCTCCCTCTTCTCCTCCTGCCTGGTGGCTCCATCTTCAGCATCATTCTTTCGTCATACCGTGGACCCCACTCTGCACATGTCGAAACAATCTCACCTCTCTGTCTTCTAACCAAACTGTCCAACCTCCAACCTGTCTGTCTTCCTCACAAGATATGCAGTAACTGTCCAGTTGTCAGACAGTCGAGTGTCCAGCTGCACTCTTCCCTCTCATCACCTTTCGGTTTCCATTTTCTTTCAGGTGACATTGTCTATGTAGAATATAGTCCATCTGAGTGCACCTTCCTTTACCTTTATATTCCCCATGTTCTCCCCCCTCTTCTTAAAATACATATTCACCACAACAATTTCCATTCTTTTGCAAAAATCTACCACGAGCTGTCCTTTGGTATTCCTCTCCTTGATACCATATCAACCTGTCACATCCTCATCACTTCTGTTGCCTTCATCAACATTCCCATTGAGGTTTGCTGCAATCGCTACTCTCTTCCATAGGTACACTCTCTACACCTCATCTTATCTCACTCCAAAAATCTTCTTTCTCCTCTATCTCAGAACCTACTTGTGGGGCATATGCACTGATGACATTCATCAACACCCCTTCAGTTTCCACCTTTACACACATCACTGCAGGTGGAATATTTCGCAGTTCACCATTTTGTTTTTTGTTTGTGGATTTTCAGCTGGTTTCTGCTTCTTTCACACAACTTCATGTTATGTGTGAAGGGGCCCTAATATACACATCCTTAAGAATGACTCCAACACTAGTTTGACTCCCATCCACACATGATACCACAGTTTGAACCCATCTCCATTGCTCCTGGCCTTAATTTCCTTCCACATGGCATCTCATCCATAGAGTATATCTACACATCTTCTCTCTATGCTATTAGTCAGCTGTCTCCCTTTAACAGCCAGCATTGTCGGCACATGTCAAATATGTATTGATTGTAAGTTATGAATATGAAAGCAAATATTACACACTTGATGCACCTTCAATTCAGCATGAGCTGTCAATTATATAAATAGAGACCTTCCATTATTTAGCTGTTAAGATATACCCAGAATTCTAAGATAAGATTCTCCTCATTGGTACACAGATTTATACAAACCACACAATGAAAATGACATGACACTGTCTACTCCACATGAGGTATCCATGATACAAGTAGGAGATTTAGACTGCTAAGTACTGAAGGACAGCCAGAAGCAAAGGTACAATCATTAAAATACAAATTTATACATATATCATAACAATGCTCATGCTGTCTGCTGTACTTCTCATGAGGTACCAATGGTGAAATGGTCCATCATTCAGTAAGACTAACTTATAGCTGTTTCTGTAATGTCATGCTCTCCTATTAATATGCAAATGACAGCAAAGAAGATCCCCAATCCCAAGTCAGCCTCATTTGTTTCCTATGGACTACCTGTTGTTCATATTGATATTGAATTATAGTGTCAGCAAAAACAAGTCTACAGACATTGGAAATAGGATTACGTAATGTCCTAAATACTGTGTCCATGGTGGCAGTACATAAAAGTGTTACAGTGTGCCTCCTGAAGCTGAGAAATGTAAGTTAACTAACTAAGCCCTCGAAACCTTCCTATCCTGTGCACCGGCAACATTTCCTGTATATTCTTTTTGTGAATTGTTTTGTAATTTGTGTCGGTAGCATGGCCCAAGTAGAGGGTCACCCCTTTGAGTCTGGTCTGGTTGAGGTTTCTTCCTCAGAGGGAGTTTTTCCTTACCACCGTCGCCTGTGTGCTTGCTCTGGGGGTTGGTAAGGTTAGACCTTACTTGTGTGAAGCGCCTTGATCCAACTTTGTTGTGATTTGGTGCTATATAAAATGAAATAAATTGAAAAATAAATAAATAAATTGAAGCTAACTTGGTTGTTCAAGAAAATGTCTTACTGGTAATTTTACATTTAGATGCAAGAGGGATATTTTTTCTCTTTTTTTTTCCAATTTATTTTCATTTATATAGCGCCAAATCAATCAATCAATCAATTTTCAATCAATTTTTTTATATAGCGCCAAATCACAACAAACAGTTGCCCCAAGGCGCTTTATATTGTAAGGCAAGGCCATACAATAATTATGTAAAACCCCAACGGTCAAAACGACCCCCTGTGAGCAAGCACTTGGCTACAATGGGAAGGAAAAAACTCCCTTTTAACAGGAAGAAACCTCCAGCAGAACCAGGCTCAGGGAGGGGCAGTCTTCTGCTGGGACTGGTTGGGGCTGAGGGAGAGAACCAGGAAAAAGACATGCTGTGGAGGGGAGCAGAGATGATCACTAATGATTAAATGCAGAGTGGTGCATACAGAGCAAAAAGAGAAAGAAACAGTGCATCATGGGAACCCCCCAGCAGTCTACGTCTATAGCAGCATAACTAAGGGATGGTTCAGGGTCACCTGATCCAGCCCTAACTATAAGCTTTAGCAAAAAGGAAAGTTTTAAGCCTAATCTTAAAAGTAGAGAGGGTGTCTGTCTCCCTGATCTGAATTGGGAGCTGGTTCCACAGGAGAGGAGCCTGAAAGCTGAAGGCTCTGCCTCCCATTCTACTCTTACAAACCCTAGGAACTACAAGTAAGCCTGCAGTCTGAGAGCGAAGCGCTCTATTGGGGTGATATGGTACTACGAGGTCCCTAAGATAAGATGGGACCTGATTATTCAAAACCTTATAAGTAAGAAGAAGAATTTTAAATTCTATTCTAGAATTAACAGGAAGCCAATGAAGAGAGGCCAATATGGGTGAGATATGCTCTCTCCTTCTAGTCCCCGTCAGTACTCTAGCTGCAGCATTTTGAATTAACTGAAGGCTTTTTAGGGAACTTTTAGGACAACCTGATAATAATGAATTACAATAGTCCAGCCTAGAGGAAATAAATGCATGAATTAGTTTTTCAGCATCACTCTGAGACAAGACCTTTCTGATTTTAGAGATATTGCGTAAATGCAAAAAAGCAGTCCTACATATTTGTTTAATATGCGCTTTGAATGACATATCCTGATCAAAAATGACTCCAAGATTTCTCACAGTATTACTAGAGGTCAGGGTAATGCCATCCAGAGTAAGGATCTGGTTAGACACCATGTTTCTAAGATTTGTGGGGCCAAGTACAATAACTTCAGTTTTATCTGAGTTTAAAAGCAGGAAATTAGAGGTCATCCATGTCTTTATGTCTGTAAGACAATCCTGCAGTTTAGCTAATTGGTGTGTGTCCTCTGGCTTCATGGATAGATAAAGCTGGGTATCATCTGCGTAACAATGAAAATTTAACCAATACCGTCTAATAATACTGCCTAAGGGAAGCATGTATAAAGTGAATAAAATTGGTCCTAGCACAGAACCTTGTGGAACTCCATAATTAACTTTAGTCTGTGAAGAAGATTCCCCATTTACATGAACAAATTGTAATCTATTAGACAAATATGATTCAAACCACCGCAGCGCAGTGCCTTTAATACCTATGGCATGCTCTAATCTCTGTAATAAAATTTTATGGTCAACAGTATCAAAAGCAGCACTGAGGTCTAACAGAACAAGCACAGAGATGAGTCCACTGTCCGAGGCCATAAGAAGATCATTTGTAACCTTCACTAATGCTGTTTCTGTACTATAATGAATTCTAAAACCTGACTGAAACTCTTCAAATAGACCATTCCTCTGCAGATGATCAGTTAGCTGTTTTACAACTACCCTTTCAAGAATTTTTGACAGAAAAGGAAGGTTGGAGATTGGCCTATAATTAGCTAAGATAGCTGGGTCAAGTGATGGCTTTTTAAGTAATGGTTTAATTACTGCCACCTTAAAAGCCTGTGGTACATAGCCAACTAACAAAGATAGATTGATCATATTTAAGATCGAAGCATTAATTAATGGTAGGGCTTCCTTGAGCAGCCTGGTAGGAATGGGGTCTAATAAACATGTTGATGGTTTGGATGAAGTAACTAATGAAAATAACTCAGACAGAACAATCGGAGAGAAAGAGTCTATAGAGCTCTGACTCTGTCAGCCTGGCTACAGTGCTGAAAAGAAACCTGGGGTTGTTCTTATTTTCTTCAATTAGTGATGAGTAGAAAGATGTCCTAGCTTTACGGAGGGCTTTTTTATAGAGCAACAGACTCTTTTTCCAGGCTAAGTGAAGATCTTCTAAATTAGTGAGACGCCATTTCCTCTCCAACTTACGGGTTATCTGCTTTAAGCTACGAGTTTGTGAGTTATACCACGGAGTCAGGCACTTCTGATTTAAAGCTCTCTTTTTTAGAGGAGCTACAGCATCCAAAGTTGTCTTCAATGAGGATGTAAAACTATTGACGAGATACTCTATCTCACTTACAGAGTTTAGGTAGCTACTCTGCACTGTGTTGGTATATGGCATTAGAGAACATAAAGAAGGAATCATATCCTTAAACCTAGTTACAGCGCTTTCTGAAAGACTTCTAGTGTAATGAAACTTATTCCCCACTGCTGGGTAGTCCATCAGAGTAAATGTAAATGTTATTAAGAAATGATCAGACAGAAGGGAGTTTTCAGGGAATACTGTTAAGTCTTCTATTTCCATACCATAAGTCAGAACAAGATCTAAGATATGATTAAAGTGGTGGGTGGACTCATTTACTTTTTGAGCAAAGCCAATAGAGTCTAATAATAGATTAAATGCAGTGTTGAGGCTGTCATTCTCAGCATCTGTGTGGATGTTAAAATCGCCCACTATAATTATCTTATCTGAGCTAAGCACTAAGTCAGACAAAAGGTCTGAAAATTCACAGAGAAACTCACAGTAACAACCAGGTGGACGATAGATAATAACAAATAAAACTGGTTTTTGGGACTTCCAATTTGGATGGACAAGACTAAGAGTCAAGCTTTCAAATGAATTAAAGCTCTGTCTGGGTTTTTGATTAATTAATAAGCTGGAATGGAAGATTGCTGCTAATCCTCCGCCTCGGCCCGTGCTACGAGCATTCTGACAGTTAGTGTGACTCGGGGGTGTTGACTCATTTAAACTAACATATTCATCCTGCTGTAACCAGGTTTCTGTAAGGCAGAATAAATCAATATGTTGATCAATATGATAACAACAGAGTTGCCTCAAGGCGCTTCACACAAGTACGGTCAAACCTTGCTAACCCCCAGAGAAGCAGTGGTAAGGAAAAACTATACAGTATACAATGTATTGTATCCAAGTACAATACTGTATTTGGATATTTAATCCAAATATAGTATTTTCCAAGACAATCAATGAGGCACAGTCATCATACATTTTACAGTAAAGAGTTGGCTTTCATGGCTTCATTCACATGAGCATTTTGTTCATTTGGCGCCTTGTTCTTTCACATTTGTTGGTTATTTATACTCTGATGGCTTGCAAGTCACAGCTCATTCGCTATTTCCCTTAAGGAGTGAAAAGCATTTTGGCTCACAGTCTGCTACTCATTCTATTCATCGCTGATTGCAAGTTTCTGCTCTTGGATGAATTCATGGAGCTTTTTGGCTATATGACTAGCTGGAGTAAGACTAATGGTGGTGTTGACTGTAGGGCAGTTAATACTCAGAGAGTCAAAAAACTGTAAATAGATGAGAGACAAATTAAAGCCTTGTTTGCCTCATCAGCTCAGGTCAAATCTGGTAGTATTTGCTGCTGCATGTTGCCAAATCCACCACACCATGGAACCACCTTGGGTCTTGATTGGCAATCATCCAGGAATACAACTGGTCCTTCCCCACCTCTCAAAAGTAACCATTGGCCTGCCACAGCCAGGTGAAACATGGGCATCCTCTTGGGCTTCTCAGGCAGCTGGGTTTCATGCCACTGGGCACCTGCATGCTGGATCATGCTCAGAGAAAAGTCCCACATGGACAAAATGTCATAGCTGACGTTGCCTCACAATGCAAGTGATACTCATCTTAGTCTCCCTAAGTAACTGTTTGTTTGACGCAACATCATTCCAGCAGTACCAAAGGATCCTCTGATGAGACCTAGCACCAAAGACATGTAGTAATGACTACGTGTCTTTGGTCACAGTTTAGCATCCAATTCTCACAACCATACAGTAAGACAGGACGCCAGAGGTGGGAGTCAGTCATCATCAAGTCACTCTCAAGTCATGAATCAGCAAGTCCCAAGTCAAGTCTCAAGTCATAATGACCACCAGTTGTTTGCAAGCTGACTTGAAACTTGATTTGGGACTTGCAGATTGATGACTTGACAGTGACTTACTCCCACCTCTGCAGGAAGCACCAGGACCTTAAAAGACTTGGACCTTTGTTTTCCTTCATAGAGATAGTCATCACCAATTACTTCTGTCAAGCAACAACACAATACCATACGTCCTTCCCTGAATCAATATCACTACCAAGAAAAGTGACTTGTCTCTTCAAGTTCAACACAAAATATAGTTCTTCTGTAGGCTGAGTCCAGGAAGTCATTCATTTAGGTCACGATCCAGGAGGATTGCAAATCCAGACACTGACTCCTCACTCAGCTTCTCAAGTGCTGCAATCATTAATTCTGTAAATATCGCAGCATCATCTGAAAAGTCGAGGTCAGTAAACTGTTCCTCTGTAATAAAGGCAGTTGAGTTGCTGGTTTGTACAATCCTACCCAATACCTAGACCATGCAACAGACATATTACTAATGAGAGGGAATAAAGTAAGTTATACACAATCCCTGAAGCATACTGATCCTGTGCTTATTACCGCATATTGTAGCGTGAAGCAAATTCACCCTGGAAGCAACGCCAGTCCATGACAGTTTACTTTCACAGCCAAGGCTGGTACCCATTTATAGCTTGGTGAACTGAATCAATGCAGATGAAGTATCCAGTGGTGGCGCCAGGAAATTTTTGTTGGGGGCCTGAGGGGGAACTCGGGTAAAAGTTGGAGGGGCTCCACAAAATGTCATCAAAATGAACAATATATAGTAATTTGCTTTATAAATACCAAGGTATATGTTTTAGTCACCCGTGCTCCTCTAAAATGTGGTATCAATATACACACACATCATTTAGAATGATTGTAAGTTCAGTAAACTTGCACATAGGTATACAAACTGAATTCATTGAAATGGTGGTCTCACGCGTGCCACGAGCTCAAGAAGTGGATGCTTCTTTTGGCTGAACAACGATATACAGCTTCTGTATATTCTGTGTTAGTGCGCAGCTGCGGCCGACGTGCTTGATGAATTCCTGCACAAAAAGTAGTTCCCAGATAATTGTGTTATATTCCTGTGAGATAATAAGTATATCTCATCTAAATCAATTCTAAAATTTACCAGTAATAAAATTATAAAGATAAGTGAAGTTTTAAGAGTGGCCGTAATAAATATTTAGGAAACCTACATTTTTGGATTATGGAGTTAAATTTGTCTCATTAATACTTGCAAATGCACAGAGGGTGATTTACAAATATTGTTTGATTTGTACACGTAATTATTACAACCTGTTTTGTTAACTGTTTGCTGAAAATGATGATTTTCCTGCTCAAAGCATGCACTCATTTGAATCACACGTTGGTCAAAACATCACTGGTGTAATGAAAATTGTCTGATACCCAGTTGACACATTTTCAGTTGGGTAATAGCTGCTCAGATAAGTTCAGACATTTGCTCCTAATCATTTGTTTAAATGTTACATATTTGGCCTCTGTACAAAAATTTAAAAAAATGAATGTGGTTGAATGATTCATGTAGATCAGATAAATTAAATTTTTTGAGATCACAGGGGGAACTTTTTACCTCCATCATGGAGGTTATGCATTTTGTTTTCTCAGTTTCTTTTTGTGCATTTGTTGTCAGTAGGGTATTGCAAAAGGAAATTAAGAGATGTCAATAAATTTCTGTAGGGAGATACGCCTAAAGTCAAAGAAGAATCCAGTGTATTTTGGTGTAAATCCAAATCAAGGAGTGGCAGATCTTGTCTTTGATCTTTAATTTCATTGATACATTTTACATTATAGGAACAAAGCAAGAAGCAATGAGGATCTAAGTTCATTGATCAGAAACACAAGTCAGAACATCATCAAAGATGAGTGTTCTGGGTCTAAGTTCAGCTCTCAGGAGTACAAATTAGTGATCAAGATCAAAGATCTGGAACAAAGTTTAATCTTCATGATTGAATAGCTGGCCACCAAGTTCAAAGCTCTGTGATCCAGATCAAAGGCCAGCAATGAAGATGAAAGAACTGAGGTCAGTCCCAAAAATTTGTGATTAGGATCAAAGGTCAGGAGCAAGGATGATTGACCAAGATTAAAAGGATCAGCAATTAAAATGAAGGCTGTGTGATCAGGATCAAACATCAACAAGGAAGATCAAAGATCAGTGGGCAGTCTCAAAGGTTACCAAGGTGCATCAATCATGATCAAATGTCTGTACTATAGATCAAAGTCAGCATCAAACCTTAGGAACAAAATGAGTGATCATGCACACAATTCACAATCAAGATCACAAGTCAGCATCCAGTCAATTCAGGTGAGTGATCAAAATCAAGATCATGAACAGTATCAAAGTTGAACATTCAGGTCTCATGATTGTTTGGCCATTACCATACAGTACACTGATCCAAATTCAGATAATAATCCAGTTTTGGTGGAGAAAAATGCATTTTTAAAAGGTTGTGGTAAAGAGTGGACTACGGAACAGAATTTGTTTTGGGACTTAGCAAAAGGGCACTGTGCCGCCCCCATTGTTTTATAACATTTACATTTATTTTAGAATAATAATAATTTCTTGAGGTACAATAAGCAAGAGAGCATCTGTTCAGTAAATCCAAACTTTTTCTTTTGTGCTCACTATCCCCTTTTTGTCTCTGATCTTGTACGGTCAGATTCTCTCAGTCCCTCCTGTTCTCACCACGCCGTGCAAAATGCTGAAGAAATATGAGCTCCACATCATTTCAATGCTGATTTGTGTCCCTCTGTCCAAAGTTCCAATAAGATAGTAAATGATATTTTACTTTAATTGCATCCCTTCAGGTTGAGGTTCATTAATCTTCACTGAAGAAAGTTCCAGCTATAAAATTTCCAAAATACATCATAGCCATGGCTGCAGTGACAGCTGATGTGGGAGTTTCCAGCAGCAAGTGATTATTTTTTTTGGCAGGACATTCTGACTGCCCTCTCCATTTATGGAAATCTTGAAATCATTGTTGAGTACATGAAGAGCGGTGCCTGTGAGGAAAAGTTTAAGTAAAAAAATCATATTGGTGATTTTAATTCTGAATTATGCACTCTGGAACGTCCTCTACAAGCAGCTGAGATTTAAGGCTTTTTCACATATGCACTACAATTCTGTACTTATTAAGACATTACCCACAACAGCAGTATGTAAGAACGCACCAAAGTCATCAAAGTCAACTTTGATGGACGACAAAGAAGAAGACTGCTGGTAATATATAGCTAAAAGTTGTAATAACCAATGCTTTCCTATAAAAACACATTGCAAACATCAACTACTCACTCAAACCTTAACAGAAAAAGAAGCTCACTCAATACATGTGTGTCACAACCCACTTCAGTGCACACAGCAAAGAACATGACAGAGTGCACAGCTGTGCATTGCTAGTTACTTGAGAATCAGACTGAACAGTTTTTAACTTACATTAAAAAGTGCTGCAGACGACAAGTCTCATATGGACCAGTGAACCATCTACTTCTGTTCATTTAGTAATTTGCATGCGAGGGCCCTCTCAAAGGCCAGCTGAAACAGCTGCATCTTACATGCATAGCTGATGCACAGTGGAAAAGATGTACATTCCTTTGTTTGTCTGGTGGACTTATGTTGTTACTTGAAAATGTTTTTTGTTTTTAATTTGGGTGCATCATCTATGTGACTGAGGTATTTTCTAATTGCACACTTTGAGTTTCTATGGCACCTGGTGACTTGGTGTCTTTCTGAAAACATGCATAACCCCCCGTATTGTTTGCTTGTACCAAATTGCACCCGTAGTTATGTAGAAAGGAAAACCTTACAAACAGCAGTGGGCTGTTTCTAAATGGGAAAGTGTTGTTGTGTGATGTAGTGGAAGAAAGTTCTCACTGTGTCCACATCTACCTGCACTCCTTCTCTGTCTGTGGTAAAAAGAAGAGTAACAAAAGAAAAGCAGAGAGAGAGAGAGAGAAAACAGGATCTATCATCTTTCCAGGAAGGACCCTGAAGGGTTTGGAGCCCTGAAAAATAAGGCTAATTTGAAGGTCATTTAAAGAGCGCCTGGCTGTGCAGCTCAGAAGGGGAGCTGTGAACATGTGCACAGGGGAGCAGCTTGGGTTTGTGCTGCTGTGAGGTAGGAGCTCGTGCGCTCTCCCTGGTGCTCTTTATCAATCTGCCCCATCCAGCGAGAGCCTCATCTGACCCAGATAGCAGTCAGGAGGGAGGGTGTTGCCTTTCTTTCATTATTGATATCACTGCATCACACGAGCTGCACACACCTGAACTGAGTCAGCAGAGGAGCCACAAAGGTCACAGAACCACAGGTACACGTTTAGCCTCTCATTCACATTTAAAGGCAAAAATCACACAAAATATGCACAAAAAAAAAAAATCATGAGTACAACTATGCTGATTTAAGTGTGAGAAATTATCAACCTCAGGGGGCATTGCAAAGAGGGACAATATTGTAATTGTGTGTGTAAGTGTGTATTGTAATAATAATAGTAATAATAACTACCACTACTAACTACTATTGTACTACTACCACAAGCAGTAGTACAATGCTGTGATGGTCTAGATGTTAAGCGTTGGGCTTGAGACCACAGGATCCTCGGTTCACACCCCAGCCTGACCAGAAAATCACAAAAGGCCCTTGGGCAAGGTCCTTAATCCCCTAGTTGCCCCCGGTGTGTAGTGAACCCCTTGCATGGCAGCTCCCTGACATCGGTGTGTGAGTGTGTTTGTGCAAATGGGTGAATGTGAGGCGTAATTGTAAAGCATTTTGAGCGTCTGATGCAGATGGAAAAGCACTATATAAATGCAGTCTGTTTACCATTTACAATAAACTATTGTTCCAGTTTATGGAAGATTTGACTAAATTCTAATACTTAGTCAACACGAACCACCATCTTCATAATCTTTGTTTGTGAAGTAATGGCATGATGAGTGGCAGTAGTAGTAGTAGTAGTAGTAGTAGTATTGTTGTGAAAGTGTAGGAACATGGACCCACAACAGGGGGCGCAAATGAACAGACAATGGAGGAAGTCAAATAACAACACTTTACTGTTGTGAATGAGCACAACAAACACGGCAGGTCACAATAGTATGCAATGAAGTCAATTTACAGAACGTGTCATGTGGGCAGGCTCGAAGATAAGAGACGTCTGTCCAAAGCAGAACCGGAACCACACGATTTCCTCCGCCACCGAACCCCGGGAATACTGGAGCCGCCAAGTCCCGAACTCCCAGGTGGCCACTGCCTCTGCTTGTCGGATCTGGTACTGCTGGCGAGGAACAAAAACAGTTAGATGTAGGTGTGTTTATACCCAGCAACACGTATGGTGGGAAATCCACCTCCACCTCTCGTCAAAAAGCTGGTAAATGCAGGAGTATGGTTACTTATCCACAGGTAGGAGAAAAGTCCAACTCGGTCTCCAGCTGCAAGCACTCACTCTGCTGTCAAAAAACACAAAGCAACAATATTCTGCTGTCAAAAAGACAACTCGATTGGCTGAGCTCGTTACCTCCTAAGAATAGCGATATCTCGGCAAAGAAGTGGAGATGTCGTCCTGCTGATATACGATTGAAGATCAGATGATTGGTGACAGCTGTCACAGGTAATAAGTGACAGCTGTCACCCTGGCTGCTCCTGTGAGGCGGCGGCGCCCTCTTGTGCCTGGAGCCCGCACTCCAGGCAGGGTGCCCTCTGGTGGTTGTGGGCCAGCAGTACCTCCTCTTCAGCGGCCCACACAACAGGACCCCCCCCCTCAACGGGCGCCTCCTGGCGCCCGACCAGGCTTGTCCGGGTGGCGGCGGTAGAAATCGGCCAGGAGGGCCGGGTCTAGGATGAAGCTCCTCTTCACCCAGGAGCGTTCTTCGGGTCCGTACCCCTCCCAGTCCACCAAATACTGGAAGCCCCAGCCCATCCTACGGACATCCAAGAGCCGGCGCACAGTCCAAGCCGGCCCACCATCGATGACCCGGGCAGGAGGCGGTGCCGGACCCGGAGCACAGAGGGGTGAGGTGTGATGTGGTTTTATCCGGGACACATGGGAAACAGGATGGATCCGCAGTGAGGCCGGAAGCTGAAGCCTCACTGCGGCTGGACTGATGACCTTGAGTATCTTGAAGGGACCGATGTAACGGTCCTGCAGTTTAGGGAAGTCCACTTTGAGGGGAATGTCCTTTGTCGACAACCACACCTCCTGCCCTGGCCGATATGCAGGGGCCGGGGTCCGCCGGCGGTCTGCATGGGCTTTTGCCCTCGTCCGGGCCTTCAGCAAAGCAGAACGGGTGGCGCGCCACACCCGACGGCACTTCCGCAGGTGGGCCTGGACCGAGGGCACACCGACCTCTCCCTCGACCACCGGAAACAACGGGGGCTGGTACCCCAGACACACCTCAAAAGGGGAGAGGCCGGTGGCAGAAGACACCTGGCTGTTATGGGCATACTCGATCCAGGCCAAATGGGTACTCCAGGCCGCCGGGTGCGCGGCCGTCATGCAGCGCAGGGCCTGTTCCACCTCCTGATTGGCCCGTTCTGCCTGCCCGTTGGTCTGAGGATGATACCCGGACGAGAGACTCACCGTGGCCCCCAGTTCCCGGCAGAAGCTCCTCCAGACTTGCGAGGAGAACTGGGGACCGCGATCGGAGACAATGTCTGTTGGAATCCCATGCAGCCGGACGACGTGGTGGACCAGGAGGTCTGCTGTCTCCTGGGCAGTCGGGAGCTTCGGGAGGGCCACGAAGTGGGCCGCCTTGGAGAATCGGTCCACTATCGTGAGGATGGTGGTGTTGCCCTGGGACGGCGGGAGGCTCGTGACAAAATCCAGGCCGATGTGGGACCAGGGGCGATGAGGCACAGGCAGCGGCTGGAGCAGTCCCGGTGCCCTGCGGTGGTCAGCCTTGCCCCTGGCGCAGGTGGTGCAGGCCTGGATATAATCCCGGACGTTGGCCTCCAGGGACGCCCACCAGAAGCGCTGCCGGACAACTGCCACGGTTCTTCGCACCCCCGGATGACAGGAGAACTTGGAGCCGTGACAGAAGTCCAAGACTGCAGCCCTGGCCTCTGGTGGGACGTAAAGTTTGTTCTTCGGCCCGGTTCCGGGGTCCGGGCTCCATGCCAGGGCCTCCCGGACGGTCTTCTCCACGTCCCAGGTGAGGGTGGCCACGATAGCGGACTCCAGGATGATAGGTTCCGGTGGATCCGACAACTCAGTTTTGACTTCGTCTTCATGCACCCGGGACAAGGCATCCGATCTCTGGTTTTTGGTCCCGGGGCGGTAGGTGATCCGGAAGTCAAAACGGCCGAAGAACAGTGACCAGCAGGCATGCCTGGGGTTCAGCCGCTTGGCGGTCCTGATATACTCCAGGTTCCGGTGGTCAGTGAAAACCGTGAATGGCACGGACGTTCCCTCCAACAGATGTCTCCACTCTTCAAGAGCCTCTTTCACCGCAAGGAGTTCTCGATTGCCGACGTCATAGTTCCGTTCTGCCGGGGTCAACCTGCGGGAAAAATAGGCACACGGGTGAAGGACCTTATCGGTCTCTCCGCTCTGGGAAAGCACAGCTCCTATCCCTGAGTCCGAGGCGTCCACTTCAACCACAAACTGGCGACTAGGATCGGGCTGCACCAGAACGGGTGCAGACGAGAAGCGCCGTTTCAACTCCTTGAACGCGGCATCGCACCGATCCGACCAGGTGAAGGGGACTTTTGGAGAGGTCAGGGCTGTCAGGGGGCTAACTACCTGACTGTAGCCCTTAATGAACCTCCTGTAGAAATTTGCAAAGCCGAGGAACTGTTGCAGCTTCCTACGGCTGGTAGGTTGGGGCCAGTCTCTCACCGCCGCAACCTTGGCCGGATCAGGAGCGACAGAGTTGGGGGAGATGATAAACCCCAGGAAGGACAAAGAAGTGCGGTGAAACTCACACTTCTCGCCCTTCACAAACAGCCGGTTCTCCAACAACCGCTGCAGGACCTGACGTACATGCCGGACATGGGTCTCAGGATCCGGAGAAAAGATGAGTATATCGTCCAGATATACGAAGACGAATCGGTGCAGGAAATCCCGCAAGACATCATTAACTAATGCTTGGAACGTTGCGGGGGCGTTTGTAAGGCCGAACGGCATGACCAGGTACTCAAAGTGACCTAACGGGGTGTTGAATGCCGTCTTCCACTCGTCTCCCTTCCGGATCCGAACCAGGTGATACGCATTTCTAAGATCCAGCTTAGTGAATATTTGGGCTCCATGCAGGGGCGTGAACACTGAATCCAACAAGGGCAACGGGTATCGGTTACGAACCGTGATTTCGTTCAGCCCCTTATAATCAATGCATGGACGGAGTCCGCCATCTTTTTTTCCCACAAAAAAGAAACCTGCACCCATCGGGGAGGTGGAATTCCGGATCAACCCGGCAGCTAAAGTGTCCCGGATGTAGGTCTCCATTGATTCGCGCTCAGGTCGTGAGAGGTTGTACAGCCTGCTGGACGGGAACTCAATGCCTGGAACCAAATCAATGGCACAATCATACGGATGGTGCGGGGGAAGGGTGAGCGCCAGATCCTTACTGAACACATCCACAAGGTCATGGTACTCCACCGGCACCGTCCCTAGATTGGGCGGGACTCTGACCTCCTCCCTAGCCTGGGAACCGGGAGGAACCGAGGAACCTAAACATACCCGATGGCAGGTCTCGCTCCACTGAACCACTACCCCGGACGGCCAATCGATCCGGGGATTGTGTTTTAACATCCAGGGGAACCCGAGAATCACGCGGGAGGTGGAAGGAGTCACAAAAAACTCGATCTACTGGTTACTGGTGGTGTCTTGTGTGTGATTAGAGGGAGTAGGGAGCCATCTAGTGCCCGCACCTGCACTGGTGAAGTAAGCGCCACTAGAGGGAGCCCTGCCTGCCTGGCCCATCTGCTGTCTAGCAGATTCCCTTCAGAGCCCGTGTCCACCAGTGCTGGGGCCTGAAGGGTTAAATCCCCATAAAGGATTGTAACTGGGAGTCGTGTGGCAATATGGGTATGTCCCACGTGAATGTCTTGGCCCACCCTTAGCCCAGTTTCTAGGGGCGGGCGTTGGTGTTTAACCGCTCGGGGCAGTCTCTCACTTGATGCTCTATCGAGCCACAAGCAAAGCACACTCCGCGGACCAGCCTCCTCTGTCTATCTGGTGGCCTAAATGTGGCCCTGCTCGTGTCCATAGCTTCATCAGCAGGGGGAGCTGTAACCACACGGAGCGTAGAGGCCGTGGAGCGTGGGGAGGGCGGAACTCGGTCAGAACCGGAAGGAAGAGGGACGGCGTGTGCCCAGCCACGCCCTTCGTCTCGTTCCCGACGGCGTTCTTCTAGCCGATTGTCTAGCCGTATAACGAGATCAATAAGCCCGTCTAAATCCCGCGGTTCGTCCTTAGCTACCAGGTGCTCCTTCAGGACCAACGACAGTCCGTTTACGAAGGCGGCACGGAGGGCAGTGCTATTCCAGCCGGACCTCGCAGCCGCGATGCGGAAGTCTACTGCATAAGCAGCTGCGCTCCGGCGCCCCTGTCTCATTGACAGCAGCACGGCTGAAGCGGTCTCTCCTCTATTTGGGTGATCGAACACTGTTCTGAACTCCCTCACAAACCCATCATATGTCAGAAGGAGCCGTGAATTTTGTTCCCAGAGCGCTGTAGCCCAAGCACGTGCCTCACCGCGAAGCAGATTAATCACATAAGCTATCTTACTGGCATCAGTCGCGTACATGACGGGACGTTGTGTGAAGACGAGCGAACACTGCATAAGAAAGTCCGCGCACGTCTCCACACAACCCCCGTACGGCTCTGGAGGGCTTATGTATGCTTCAGGGGAAGGTGGGAGGGGTCGTTGAACGACCTGTGGAACGTCACTGTTGCGCACAGGAACGGCAGGAGGGGGAGCCGCAGCAGCGCCCTGAGGGCACGCTTCCACCTGCGCGGCGAGAGCCTCCACCCTGCGGTTAAGGAGGACGTTCTGCTCGGTCATTAGATCCAACCGAGCCGTAAAAGCGGTGAGGATTCGCTGCAACTCACCAATCATGCCTCCTGCAGACGCCTGTGCACCCTGCTCTTCCATTGGCTGTTCAACAGCCGGTTGACACCCCTCGGGGTCCATGACGTTGGCCGAGATATCCTGTTGTGAAAGTGTAGGAACACGGACCCACAACAGGGGGCGCAAATGAACGGACAATGGAGGAAGTCAAATAACAACACTTTACTGTTGTGAATGAGCACAACAAACACGGCAGGTCACAATAGTATGCAATGAAGTCAATTTACAGAACGTGTCATGTGGGCAGGCTCGAAGATAAGAGACGTCTGTCCAAAGCAGAACCGGAACCACACGATTTCCTCCGCCACCGAACCCCGGGAATACTGGTGGCCACTGCCTCCGCTTGTCGGACCTGGTACTGCTGGCGAGGAACAAAAACAGTTAGATGTAGGTGTGTTTATACCCAGCAACACGTATGGTGGGAAATCCACCTCCACCTCTCGTCAAAAAGCTGGTAAATGCAGGAGTATGGTTACTTATCCACAGGTAGGAGAAAAGTCCAACTCGGTCTCCAGCTGCAAGCACTCACTCTGCTGTCAAAAAACACAAAGCAACAATATTCTGCTGTCAAAAAGACAACTCGATTGGCTGAGCTTGTTACCTCCTAAGAATAGCGATATCTCGGCAAAGAAGTGGAGATGTCGTCCTGCTGATATACGATTGAAGATCAGATGATTGGTGACAGCTGTCACAGGTAATAAGTGACAGCTGTCACCCCAGCTGCTCCTGTGAGGCAGCAGCGCCCTCTTGTGCCTGGAGCCCGCACTCCAGGCAGGGTGCCCTCTGGTGGTTGTGGGCCAGCAGTACCTCCTCTTCAGCGGCCCACACAACAAGTATTTACGCAGATAAATCATGCTCTTATTATTATTTTTAAAAGTATGAAGTTCACAGGGTACAATTTCAGGCATCTTCTCATTTGGGAAGGACTACTTCTAAGGCCATCACTGAACCTGTAAAAATTGTGCAATGTGCTCCAGCTTGGCCTCTAATTTACTTGGAACATCAAAACAAATGAAAACCTTCAGCACTTATGTCCTCTCCTTTTTCCCTCTCAAGTAAGAAAAAACAGACTATTGTCATGTTGTTTTCCATTCTTTCAGTTTTTATTTGATAGTATGATAAATGTGCACCTCAAATTGAAACGTGACATTCATATGACCATAAAAATGGCTCATTTGTCATCATAATGTGACATCAAGAAATCAGATGTCTGTGCAGGAAACCACAATGCAATATCTCATCTAGTTCTTGAAATATGGACATGAACATATTTTAGATGGTGCCTTGTGATTTGACATTGACCTTCGACCTATGACCTTGATATAACCTCTGTTGTGAGAAGACAGTCCTCTGAATTTACATACCAACTTTGGCTGAAAAAGCTCTTTTTGTTTTGAAGACATTGCCACAAACAAACAATCAGACATGGCCATTACAATAGCCTCTTAAAACTGTAACTATCCATCTTAAAACTGTAACTATCCATCTTAAAACTGTAACTATCCATCCACGGCCTCTACATTGGGTAGTGTTTATAAAAACAGGTAGCTGACACTTTTCAAAGGTGGTAATAAATTAAGCAAAGCTTGTATAATGAGTTGGAAAGGCGTGTGATTCCAGAATGTTAGACCTCAACAATTTTTAGAAGAGGAACTCAACAATTTTATTTCCTGTTAATTATGTAATTTTTAATGTTAATTTACTGTCTTAATGTATTTATAAATTGTTTAGGTTCTTGTTATTATATACACACTACTATTATTATTATTAGTAGTAGTAGTAGTAGCAGCATTTTATTTTTGCTTCTATTTTGTAATTTGGCTTTTAAATGGACCACATTGGAAATAGGTGTTTTCACTTTCTTGTGTCATCCATGTATTTTTAACATATTTACAATTATATTATGTACTTACTTTGAATTTACTAAATGAAATCACTCACTGCTTTTAATATAAAGATGACTTACCGCCCCCTGCTGGAATGGCATGTGAGTCCATAATGTAGTTAGCAAGAGCCATTGTTAGCTAATATCCATAGCTTCTCCAAAAATATTAGTCCTATCACTGTTCCATTTTGGCAGCATTCATCCTGGACTCAAAATACATAAGCATACCAAACTGTAAATGTCAGCTTTCCACAGCTTCTCTGTGATCAAAGTTGCATGCATGCACACATGCATGGTCTTTTCTGCAGTCTGTCACAAGCAGGTGCTTCTAATTTTAGACAGGCAGAAACAGAAGTGGTTGCAGAAGACATCAAACACACTACAGTTTTCACTCATGATACCAGCAACATTTAACTTAACTCACTTATGGTAACGGCAACATGAGACTTAACTAAACTGACTAAATCAATTCAGCTACAAAAACACAATATATCAATAACACTAAAAACACTGTTAAACTAACATGAACCACAATAGCAACATTTAAAACCCCAAAACCCCGAACTCCCATGGTGCATTGCAGCACAACATCTATTCTTTACTGGTGAGCTAAAATTGCTAATTTCTCCAAAAATATTTGTCCTTTCAATTTTCCGTTTTTGCATCGTTCATCCTTGACCCAAAATACATGAGCATACAAAACGGCAAATGTCAGCTCTCCCTGGTTTCTGCATGATTAGAGCCATACACACATGCACGCATATGTGCACACAGATTCCAGTTGGCTGTTATAATACAGATGAAAGGAAAAGCAGTACTTTTTAAAAATGTATTTATTTACTTATTTAGTTATTTATTTCCTGGACAAAGCAAAAGTTTTAGAATTTTGATTTTAATTTATTTATTTATTGCTTAAATTGGGTCAACAGAGAATGCAATGTGAAATGCCCAAACATTTCTACTCCAATAAATAGGAAAAGTCTTTTTTTAATTATTTATTTAGCAAAACAACACAAAGACAGCAGCTGATGAACAGTCACTTGTAAAATGCAAAAACAAACACAGACTGGATTTTTGAAAGCTCATTACCATAAATGAATGCATTTTCAAACACTTATCATAACAGATTTGACATTTTTGTTTTAAGTAGTGTCACACATTTAAAGAAACAGGTGAAATGTGTTTATGCTGGGTTTTTGTGTAAGCCGAAGATGACTAACTGTGAATTGCAGCACTGGAAATGAGCAAATGGGCCTCTTGCAAGTTTGTATTATACTCCACCGTAACCGCAGGTGCACAATGGAGTCAACATGCCAAGGACAAGAGCGCCACCATTCTCTCATCATTTGGAGGAAGTCCTTTGCGAAGCTGTCTTTGTGCATGCACGCACATGTGTATTTTGTGCATTGTGGTTACAGGGTTCCCTGACACACTCAAACCTCTGGCTTTCATTTTGTAAATGCCCGGAGAACAGTTGGCGCTCTGTGTCTTAGCAGCTGTAAATTGTGATTGCAAGGCTGTTGGATGGAGCTGAAACACACGTCTCCCTGTCACAATGCCGCTAAAACTGCAACTACAGAGGAATGTACACGCTGTCGGAATACAAAACACTTATTGGTTTAGCACACTATTGTCTGAAAAAAAGAATGGCAGTATTACCTCCAAAGCTCTCCATAATCTTTGATTCTGACATTGAATAGAAAGGAGAGAAGAAGCTTTAGTGGTGAAACAATGCTTGATTTGTTTTCTGAAAATGCCTCAAATTAGGCCAAGGCTTGGGCGAGGATGAACACAAGTTTAATCTTTGATTGCTAAGACAAGAGTCCCAAACACAGTTGAATATGAAGTGTTAAACTAAACACCAGTCTGAATGATGCTGTTGAGCTTATTTTATTTGGTTTATGATCATGTTGTATTTGCTGTGGGCCGCTTCTCTCATTTCAAAGGAAGGGGTGTCTGGTTTAAGTGTCTAGTTTTGTTTCTACTTCTTAACAGCGACTTTAGCTGCCCAAATGCTTTGTTGGTAGCATGGAAACACATTTCTTGTGGTGAATAATGCGTGTTATCTGAAGTGTCGCAGCTGCGAATGCATTAGCATATTTGTCATGAGTCAAAACAAAATACTATTGTTAAAGTGGTAAAGCATTTGTGTAATTTAGCAGTTGCTGAATTGTGTTACATTTCCTGCAATTTCAAAGTACTTGTGAAAGTATGAAATTTATGTCACATTAGAATTTTGATCAATTAATCGATTTGAATATATCAACACACTGCCATCTAAGTGAACTACAAATCGGTTGGTGGCTCGCCTTTACGGTGTCAAATCTCGCGCGCAATCACGTTTTCACTGGGGAGGCCGAGATTTTGTTGTCAGTGTAAACAAGCGTTTGCGGGTGGTGTCATTAACAAGCAACAAGCAACTTGTTTGCAACATTGCATCATTATGGAGGTGAGTTCAACCAAAATATGTAGTTAGGGGTTTAACTAAGATAATCGTATAATCGTGACTCTACAATGTGAGTTTTATTTTTTTTAAAAAGCATGTTGCTATGAGGGTCGCATGTCATAAACCGGTTCTTTTCGGGTATCCTTAAGAAATGATTCGATCCATCGACAACAATAGCCTTTTTGCTTAACGATTCCCTTAGCGGTCCTTCAGAGTGGCCGTTGTTTTTCGGGGTGTTTGTCAGGAAAATGATCATTTCTCTACATTAATTTCAGACCCTGCAGCAGGTCTGTATAATCAACCGTTTCTGCAGCGCGGCTTTACTTTGAACCTTGAGCCAGTGAAGCAGTGCTTAGAGCTTTGATCTGCTTCTTCGTTGGTTCTTTGTTTTATTTCACTTTATCTTAATTTTTCCTCACCAAAACCTGAAAGAGCATGTGTCTGTGTAATATTTACCTTTTTATGTTAAACCGACCTGTTATTGTCTTCTGAAACAGGTGATAGATGTATAACTTAAAAACGGGACTGATGCTAATGTGTTAGCATGTCTATGGCATTTTCAGTGTTAAAATTAGCATTAAGCTGAGCCATTATCAAGCCTCCCTCCCCGGCGTGCAAAGGATTCTGGGATACTCTAAAACCGTGAATAAATCAGGTGAATTTAGCTTGTCGCTACCTCTGCATCTTCAAACTCTCATAAAAGTTTAAGGGTCAGTGCAAGGCTCGTATGAGACTGGTGACTAGGATGTTAACTTTGTAAAGTATAGTGGTGAGCAATATAACAGATAAATGCACATGCTTGAACTTTACATTCAGTTCAGAATTTGTTAATACTGCCATACTAGTTCAGAAAGGAAAACATATGCAATGCTATTCAGGCTATGCTAACAGGCTAACAACAGCTGGTTTCCTTTTTGCCACTTTATCTATGTTTCACTTTCTGCCAGGTGTATGTAGTGCTGCCCCCAGTGGTGAACAAAAAGTGAAAACAAACAGTGCCAACATGCTAGCAGAGCAGATGTGGATGAATCGTGATTTTGACAATAAAAGCATGAAATGTGGCACAGTGTTCGAGCATACCCTAAAGATAATTGGCTATAGGGGCATCGCAGAGGCAGCCATTTTCCAAGATGGCCACCATGCATTGTTATTTTATTAGCAGCTCAGGCTCTAGACCACCAAGGGTCTTGATCCCAGTGCCTAATCCTACATTTTTAAGGTTAAGGAATACAGTGGTACTATTTATATCCCCAAACGATGAGTCAAGGAAGGATATTGTTTTTTGTGGTCTGCCACCGTGTCCGCCACTGCAGAGTTTTCACTTTAGCGCATTAACTCCAACAGCTTTCATCTGCTTCTTTTCAAATGATCTGGAAACATTCATGGCCCCCTGAGGATGAAGTCTATTAATTTTGGTGACCCTAGGACCTTCCCTCTAGCGCCAACATTAGGTCAAATATTTGAATTAGGATTAGAGTATCTTTAAAAGCTTTTATCTAAATCAGTGAAATCTAATGGGTTTTTTTGTTTGTTTGTGAATGGTGAAATGCAATGCTAGCTCTGAAAACAACTGCAGTGGCATAGTGACAAAAAAAAAAAAACGCGGTTACAGTTATAGTTAAATACAACGTTAGCTCTGAAAACACAATCCACCATGTGGCAAAACGCAGTGCACTTAAGCTCTGCCTTAAAACATTTGCACTTTCCACTGCATCAGTTTCTTGTATCCACAGCAGAGGAGTTCACGACAGGCCCTGGTAGAGTCTGGTGATACAAGAAGCTCAGCTATGGTCTTGTATTCTTCCCCATCTCTACCACGTGTTGAATTAACTGGACATTTCAGTATCTCATCTCTATCTTCCTGACACAGAACACATTTATTCCAGTCTGTGGTCAAGCACTGTGTATCTGACAGTCCAGGCTTAGTATGGTCCACTAACTTGAAGAGTTTGGCCATTGTCTCACAATTCACTATACTACTTAAAGAACAGTATGTACTAGCTCTAGTACCATATATATATATATATATATATATATATATATATATATATATATATATATTAATGAAAAGAACTTATGGCGTTGAGTTATAGTCTCAGTATATCGATATTAAATTCTGACATAACGACTTTAAAATAGACATTTGTTTTACATAATTACATTAAGGCTCTTGTACAGTTCATTTTAGTATTTGAGAATTTGTTTTTGTAGTTCGTGCAGTTGATGGTGAAGCACTGGCTGCCTTTTTTCCTTTCATTTCGCTTCTGTTTAACAGGATCAAGGTCTCTCCACCTTTAGTAATGGCCGCCGTGCGGCACGCCGCTAGTCACGTGACATCCATTCCAGTCTCTATTTCCATGTGAACAACAACCCGTGGCAGCCATCTTGGAAAATGGCTGCCTCTGTGATGCCCCTATAGCTAAAAATGATCTGGTTGCCCTTACCAAAAAATAGTACTGATAAGTATATAAAAAGTAAACTAGAAGTATACTTGAAACATACTTGCATATACTACTTTTTGGTAAGGGTGGTATGCTCTAACTGTGTGCCAAATTTCATGCGTTTATTGTCAAACTCACGATTCACCTCAAATATTGTGGCTATCTGCTCCACTATGCTGCAGCATAAAAACCTGAAGGATATCCTTAGTTTTTCAGGAAATATGCATTTGAAGGTAAGCAATGTCACTTTTGGCTTATTCTAATTTATCGTGTAAATGTATTATTTTACAAGAGAGGGATGCAACCCCTAATATGTACAGTATGGTGGTGTATTTGCATGTTTTACAATTTCAATGTAAATGTTTCCAGAAGGATAAAATTGTGCTGGGGCAACTGCATGACTGCTAATGCTGTTTTCTTAGTTGTATTACTACAACATATTTCGCATAATACAGAGGTAATTTAGAATGTTTATTATGGCAAAACTGCAACTCAGAATGAAAAAAAGTGCAACTGGATGGAGGAATGTGAATTACATATAAACAATTATATCACTATCATTAAACATATTGTATTTCATAGAAAATTTACATTATCAATCTAAAATTACATTTCATAATAATAACCAAAGCTCTTTAATCTGTTTAATAGTAATTAATTTCCAGAACTTGTCAATTGGCATGCAGGACCAACTGTCACCCATGGGCCCCACATTGGGTAGTCCTGCTTAAACGCATCACAGCCACAGAAACACAAGAGGAAGAAGGTTGTGCGATGTTTACTTGTGCTTGAGAATGTACCTGTTGTGAAATGATCATAAAATAACTTTTATTTTTCTTCTCTCTGATTCACTGCTTTGTTTTGGCTGAAGGCCGTAGTGAAATTTGCTCCCATGCTGTGATCTCAAAGACTGCAGGCAGGTTTTAACAGCACCAGGTACTGCTTTTCTAGACCATTTGTTCATACAGGCTGGTGATGACAAAATCTGCTCTAGTGGTGAGTGCAGTACAATCCAAATCCATACCACTGGGCAAATTCATGCCAGTATACTTTTTCAAGCATTCATATCACTCACATCTAATCAGAGGTTGTATATAAAATGTGAACAATAAAAATGGAATACAACATAGTGGACTGTAATTTTTTTTATGTTGACTGTCTTAATGTATTTAGAAATTGTTTAGGTTGTTGTTATTAGTATTATATTTTATTTCTACTTCTATATTGTCATTTGATTTTTAAATGGACCACAATAGAAATAATTGTTTTCACTTTCTTGTGTCATCCATGTATTTTTAAACGTATTTACAATTATATTATGTACTTACTTTGAACTGAAAATCACTCAACACACTCACGCTTTTAATATACTCAACAAAAATATAAACGCAACACTTTTGGTTTTGCTCCCATTTTGTATGAGATGAACTCAAAGATCTAAAACTTTTTCCACATACACAATATCACCATTTCCCTCAAATATTGTTCACAAACCAGTCTAAATCTGTGATAGTGAGCACTTCTCCTTTGCTGAGATAATCCATCCCACCTCACAGGTGTGCCATATCAAGATGCTGATTAGACTGTCCACAATAAAAGGCCACTCTGAAAGCTGCAGTTTTATCACACAGCACAATGCCACAGATGTTGCAAGATTTGAGGGAGCGTGCAATTGGCATGCTGACAGCAGGAATGTCAACCAGAGCTGTTGCTCGTGTATCGAATGTTCATTTCTCTACCATAAGCCGTCTCCAAAGGCGTTGCAGAGAATTTGGCAGTACATCCAACCAGCCTCACAACCGCAGACCACATGTAACCACACCAGCCCAGGACCTCCACATCCAGCATGTTCACCTCCAAGATCGTCTGAGACCAGCCACTCGGACAGCTGCTGAAACAATCGGTTTGCGTAACCAAAGAATTTCTGCACAAACTGTCAGAAACCATCTCAAGGAAGCTCATCTGCATGCTCGTCGTCCTCATCGGGGTCTCGACCTGACTCCAGTTCGTCGTCGTAACCGACTTGAGTGGGCAAATGCTCACATTCGCTGGCGTTTGGCACGTTGGAGAGGTGTTCTCTTCAACTCTATGCGAAGGAGATGTGTCGCAGTGCATGAGGCAGATGGTGGTCACACCAGATACTGACTGGTATCCCCCCCAATAAAACAAAACTGCACCTTTCAGAGTGGCCTTTTATTGTGGGCAGTCTAAGGCACACCTCTGCACTAATCATGGTGTCTAATCAGCATCTTGATATGGCACACCTGTGAGGTGGGATGGATTATCTCAGCAAAGGAGAAGTGCTCACTATCACAGATTTATACTGGTTTGTGAACAATATTTGAGGGAAATGGTGATATTGTGTATGTGGAAAAAGTTTTAGATCTTTGAGTTCATCTCATACAAAATGGGAGCAAAACCAAAAGTGTTGCGTTTATATTTTTGTTGAGTGTATAAAGATAACTAACTGCTGGAATGGCGTGTGAATCCAAAAGGTAGTTAGCAACATCCATTGTTACATTTTTCCTTGACCCAAAATAAATAAGCATACTCTGTGTAAGACTGTTCCAATAAGATTTCAGAAGCTAAGCAGTGCAGGACCTGGTTAGTATTTGGATGGGAGACCTCTATGGAACACCAGCGCCTGTGCATGTTTCTCCAGGTTCCACTGGGAATGCATCAGGAAGGGCATCCAGCGTAAAACTTGTGCCAAATACCAATGCAGAGCTGGCTGTATCCACTGTGGTGACCCTGACCAAAATGGGAGCAGCCAAATGGACAACAACAACCGAATGGCAAATGTCAGCTGTCCACAGTTTTTCTGTGATCAAAGTTGCATGCATGCACAGCTGCTGTAAGCAGGGACTTTTAATTTCACAAACAAAGACAGTGACAGATGACATTAAAAACACTACACATTTCATTCAAGGTACCAACATGAAACTTAAGTCACTCATGGTAAGAGCAACATGAGACATCTAAACTGACTAAACCAGTTGAGCTACAAAAACACAATGAATCAATAACACTAAAAACACTGTTAAACTAACATAAACCACAATAACAACATTTAAATCTTCAAAACCCTGAACTCGCATGGTGCATTGCAGCACAATGTCCATTGTTTACTGGTTAACTATAATTGCTAATTTCTCAAAAAAAAAAAAAAATGTTGTCCTATCAACGTTCTGTTTTCGGAAAGTTCATCCTTGATCCAAAATTCATAAGCATACCAAACGGCAAATGTCAGCTCTCCCCAGTTTTGTATAATGGAAGCCAAATACACGCACGCCACTTGGCTATTATAATATAGAAAATTGTAAAGTCTATTTGTCTATTTCTTTCCGTGTATACATTTAGGTGCATGTCCACTGTGAGAGACATAATCTAAAAAAAAAAAAAACGGAAATCACAATGTATGATTTTTTAATAATTTATTGGTATGTTACTGCTGTAAATAAGTATTTGAACACCTGTGAAAATCAATGTTAATATTTGGTACAGTAGCCTTTGTTTGCAATTACAGAGGTCAAACATTTCCTGTAGTTTTTCCACCAGGTTTGCACACACTGCAGCAGGGATTTTGGTCCACTCCTCCATACAGATCTTCTCTACATCTTTCAGGTTTGGGGTTTCAGCTCCCTCCAAAGATTTTCTATTGAGTTCAGGGCTGGAGACTGGCCAGGCTACTCCAGGACCTTGAAATGCTTCTTACGGAGCCCCTCCTTAGTTGCCCTGGCTGTGTGTTTGGGGTCATTGTCATGCTGGAAGACCCAGCCATGACCCATCTTCAATGCTGTTACTGATGGAAGAAGGTTGTTTGCAAAATCTCGCAATACATGACCCCATCCATCCTTCCTTCAATACGGTGCAGTCGTCCTGTCCCCTTTGCAGAAGAGCACCCCAGAATATGATGTTTCCACCCCCATGCTTCACGGTTGGGATGGTTTTCTTGGGGTTGTTTTCATCCTCTAAACATGGTAAGTGGAGTTGATTCCAAAAAGCTCTATTCTGGTCTCATCTGACCACATGACCTTCTCCCATGCCTCCTCTGGATCATCCAGATGGTCACTGGTGAACTTCAAACAGGCCTGGACATGTGCTGGCTTGAGCAGGGGGACCTTGCTGCCCTGCAGGATTTTAAACCATGACAGCACCATGTGTTACTAATGTAATCTTTGTGACTGTGGTCCCAGCCCTCTTCAGGTCATTGACCATGTCCTCCCGTGTTGTTCTGAGCTTTCTCAGAATCATCCTTACCCCACAAAGTGAGATCTTGCATGGAATCCCAGACCAAGGGAGATTGACGGTCATCTTGTGTTTCTTCCACTTTCTAATAAATAATCATAACAGTTGTTGTCTTCTAACAAGCTGCTTGCCTGTTGTCCTGTAGTCCATCCCAGCCTTGTGCAGGTCTACAGTTTTGTCCCTGGTGTCCTTAGACAGCTCTTTGGTCTTGGCTACGGTGGACAGGTTGGAGTGTGACTGATTGAGTGTGTGAACAGGTGTCTTTTATACAAGTAACAAGTTCAAACAGGTGCAATTAATACAGGTAAAGAGTGCAGAATAAGAGGGCTTCTTAAAAGAAAAATTAACAGGTCTGTGAGAGCCAGAATTCTTGCTGGTTGGTAGGTGTTCAAATACTTATTTGCAGCAGTATTTTTTTTTTGGATTATGTCTCTCACAGTGGACGTGCACCTAAGATGAAAATTTCAGACCCCTCCATGAATTCTAAGTGGGAGAACTTGCAAAATCGCAGGGTGTTCAAATACTTATTTTCCTCACTGTATATATACAGTAGTGTTCAGAATAATAGTAGTGCTATGTGACTAAAAAGATTAATCCAGATTTTGAGTAAATTTATTGTTGTTACATGGGAAACAAGGTACCAGTAGATTCAGTAGATTCTCACAAATCCAACAAGACCAAGCATTCATGATATGCACACTTTTAAGGCTATGAAAAAGTTGACTGGAGAGGGGAAAACCTATACGCAGGTCCAAAATTATAGGCTTTTCATCTACAATGATCTCCAATGCTTTAAAATGGACAAAAAAAAAAAAAAAAAAAAAACAGACGCGTGGAAGAAAACGGAAAACAACCATCAAAATGGTTAGAAGATTAACCAGAATGGCAAAGGCTCACCCACTGATCAGCTCCAGGATGATCAAAGACAGTCTGGAGTTACCTGTAAGTGCTGTGACAGTTAGAAGACGCCTGTGTGAAGCTAATTTATTTGCAAGAATCCCCCACAAAGTCCCTCTGTTAAATAAAAGACATGTGCAGAAGAGGTTACAATTTGCCAAAGAACACATCAAATGGCCTAAAGAGAAAAGGAGGAATATTTTGTGAACTGATTAGAGTAAAATTTGTTTTTTTTGGGGGGTCCAAGGGCCGCAGCCAGTTTGTGAGATGACCCCCAAACTCTGAATTCAAGCCACAGTTCACAGTGAAGACAGTGAAGCATGGTGGTGCAAGCATCATGATATCGGCATGTTTCTCCTACTATGGTGTTGGGCCTATATATCGCATACCAGGTATCATGGATCAGTTTGGATATGTCAAAATACTTGAAGAGGTCATGTTGCCTTATGCTGAAGAGGACATGCCCTTGAAATGGGTGTTTCAACAAGACAATGACCCCAAGCACACTAGTAAATGAGCAAAATCTTGGTTCCAAACCAACAAAATTAATGCCTCGCAGATGTGAAGAAATCATGAAAAACTGGTTATACAACTAAATACTAGTTTAGTGATTCACAGGATTGCTAAAAAAGCAGTTTGAACATAATAGTTTTGAGTTTGTAGCGTCAAGAGCAGATGCTACTACGTATTATTGTGAACACCCCCTTTACTTCTTTTTTTTTTTTTTTTTTTTTACCAATAGCCCAATTTCATAGCCTTAAGAGTGTGCATATCATGAATGCTTGGTCTTGTTGGATTTGTGAGAATCTACTGGTGCTTTGTTTCCCATGTAACAATAAGAAATATACTCAAAACCTGGATTAATCTTTTTAGTCACATAGCACTACTATTATTCTGAACACTACTGTGTATATATGTATATATATATATATATATATATATATATATATATATATATATATATACACACACACACACACACACACACACACACACATATACATACATACATACACACAAGAGGAGCGATAGAGAAATTTTGAGCCTGACCCAGAAAAAGAAAGGTGTTGTTCTCCATCTTTTATATTCTGAGAAACCAACATTTCTCAACATTGCACCCACTGAGTCAAACTTTCACACATTCTCGAGAAATGCTGGTTTCTCAGAATGCAAAATATGGAGAACCATGCTCTTGTAGCTTGGTATTGTCCTTCCGCATTATAATACCATTATATATTACAAACATAATGTCAGTGCACCACAATCGACAAACAGACCAAATGTTCCATCTTGGATATCATTCTACATATTGTACACAGTAAGTTCCTCTTGTTCAATGTTGCTGATGTCAAGCCCAAAAGTAAAACTGTTGTGCCCGACATCCTGACCTATCACACCACAAGACTGCCAAAGCAATTAAAATATCACAGTTGGAAAGTCATCAGTTTTATCAGGCACACCCAGTCGCTTCTCTCTCCAACAATTCTGTAAACTGTCTGACAAAGTATGCAGCTGCCTTTACAGTTTACAGAAAGAGGGGTCCTCTAAGTTCAGGCCTTTGTGCCATTTATAATCCATTTAACTACACGGACACATGCAGAAGAAATGGCATGTAGAGATCATGTTTTTTGTTGAGGGATGGATGTTTGTGGTTTAACTAACACAGGAAGTGGGGACAGCTGCGTAAAATTTAGGTGCTGGTTTGTGGTTTCAGCAAATAACTGTGACATATCTAACAAGTATGAAATGACTGACATCTTTTGCTGACTGAATATTAATTCAAAAAAATATTTTGAGCATGCACATGTCATAACTTGATCCATATGTTACTTTTTCACATGCAAACCTCTCAAATTTCTGTCTTAACAGCTTAACAACTGTGTTGAGTTGCATAATAAAATAGGACAAGGTGTGTTTTGCAAGTACCTTGTCAGCCTACGAGCAACTTGATTTACTAAAATATCATAATAGTTCATAAGAAATGCAGTAAATTGGCATTTCTTGAAATCATTGCATGCAAGTTGGTGAAACAGATGTTATATCCAGAGGTGGGCTATCAGGGCCAACAAGGATGTCTGTGCTGGCCTAGATATGATCAGAATTAGAAAATTTTATAATTTTCATTCATGTTACATGTTTTTTTCAAAAATCATTTATTTATTGATTTATTTATAATGCATTTACATTTATTTATGGCAATGAAATACTTTCATTGCTACTCTCCATGATCTGTACTCCTTCTCGAGCGGCTCATATAGATGATAGCTTTCATTTTATTCAACAAAATTTTGCCCTGCTGTTGCGGGGTGAAACGTTTTCTCTGACTGAAATATTTACTTAACTCATTTTTTGTTTGTTACTGTGAGTTTCTCTGTGAATTTTCAGACCTTTTGTCTGACTTAGTGCTTAGCTCAGATAAGATAATTATAGTGGGCGATTTTAACATCCACACAGATGCTGAGAATGACAGCCTCAACACTGCATTTAATCTATTATTAGACTCTATTGGCTTTGCTCAAAAAGTAAATGAGTCCACCCACCACTTTAATCATATCTTAGATCTTGTTCTGACTTATGGTATGGAAATAGAAGACTTAACAATATTCCCTGAAAACTCCCTTCTGTCTGATCATTTCTTAATAACATTTACATTTACTCTGATGGACTACCCAGCAGTGGGGAATAAGTTTCATTACACTAGAAGTCTTTCAGAAAGCGCTGTAACTAGGTTTAAGGATATGATTCCTTCTTTATGTTCTCTAATGCCATATACCAACACAGTGCAGAGTAGCTACCTAAACTCTGTAAGTGAGATAGAGTATCTCGTCAATAGTTTTACATCCTCATTGAAGACAACTTTGGATGCTGTAGCTCCTCTGAAAAAGAGAGCTTTAAATCAGAAGTGTCTGACTCCGTGGTATAACTCACAAACTCGTAGCTTAAAGCAGATAACCCGTAAGTTGGAGAGGAAATGGCGTCTCACTAATTTAGAAGATCTTCACTTAGCCTGGAAAAAGAGTCTGTTGCTCTATAAAAAAGCCCTCCATAAAGCTAGGACATCTTACTACTCATCACTAATTGAAGAAAATAAGAACAACCCCAGGTTTCTTTTCAGCACTGTAGCCAGGCTGACAAAGAGTCAGAGCTCTATTGAGCTGAGTATTCCATTAACTTTAACTAGTAATGACTTCATGACTTTCTTTGCTAACAAAATTTTAACTATTAGAGAAAAAATTACTCATAACCATCCCAAAGACGTATCGTTATCTTTGGCTGCTTTCAGTGATGCCGGTATTTGGTTAGACTCTTTCTCTCCGATTGTTCTGTCTGAGTTATTTTCATTAGTTACTTCATCCAAACCATCAACATGTTTATTAGACCCCATTCCTACCAGGCTGCTCAAGGAAGCCCTACCATTATTTAATGCTTCGATCTTAAATATGATCAATCTATCTTTGTTAGTTGGCTATGTACCACAGGCTTTTAAGGTGGCAGTAATTAAACCATTACTTAAAAAGCCATCACTTGACCCAGCTATCTTAGCTAATTATAGGCCAATCTCCAACCTTCCTTTTCTCTCAAAAATTCTTGAAAGGGTAGTTGTAAAACAGCTAACTGATCATCTGCAGAGGAATGGTCTATTTGAAGAGTTTCAGTAAGGTTTTAGAATTCATCATAGTACAGAAACAGCATTAGTGAAGGTTACAAATGATCTTCTTATGGCCTCGGACAGTGGACTTATCTCTGTGCTTGTTCTGTTAGACCTCAGTGCTGCTTTTGATACTGTTGACCATAAAATTTTATTACAGAGATTAGAGCATGCCATAGGTATTAAAGGCACTGCGCTGCGGTGGTTTGAATCATATTTGTCTAATAGATTACAATTTGTTCATGTAAATGGGGAATCTTCTTCACAGACTAAAGTTAATTATGGAGTTCCACAAGGTTCTGTGCTAGGACCAATTTTATTCACTTTATACATGCTTCCCTTAGGCAGTATTATTAGACGGTATTGGTTCAATTTTCATTGTTACGCAGATGATACCCAGCTTTATCTATCCATGAAGCCAGAGGACACACACCAATTAGCTAAACTGCAGGATTGTCTTACAGACATAAAGACATGGATGACCTCTAATTTCCTGCTTTTAAACTCAGATAAAACTGAAGTTATTGTACTTGGCCCCACAAATCTTAGAAACATGGTGTCTAACCAGATCCTTACTCTGGATGGCATTACCCTGACCTCTAGTAATACTGTGAGAAATCTTGGAGTCATTTTTGATCAGGATATGTCATTCAAAGTGCATATTAAACAAATATGTAGGACTGCTTTTTTGCATTTACGCAATATCTCTAAAATCAGAAAGGTCTTGTCTCAGAGTGATGCTGAAAAACTAATTCATGCATTTATTTCCTCTAGGCTGGACTATTGTAATTCATTATTATCAGGTTGTCCTAAAAGTTCCCTGAAAAGCCTTCAGTTAATTCAAAATGCTGCAGCTAGAGTACTGACGGGGACTAGAAGGAGAGAGCATATCTCACCCATATTGGCCTCTCTTCATTGGCTTCCTGTTAATTCTAGAATAGAATTTAAAATTCTTCTTCTTACTTATAAGGTTTTGAATAATCAGGTCCCATCTTATCTTAGGGACCTCGTAGTACCATATCACCCCAATAGAGCGCTTCGCTCTCAGACTGCAGGCTTACTTGTAGTTCCTAGGGTTTGTAAGAGTAGAATGGGAGGCAGAGCCTTCAGCTTTCAGGCTCCTCTCCTGTGGAACCAGCTCCCAATTCAGATCAGGGAGACAGACACCCTCTCTACTTTTAAGATTAGGCTTAAAACTTTCCTTTTTGCTAAAGCTTATAGTTAGGGCTGGATCAGGTGACCCTGAACCATCCCTTAGTTATGCTGCTATAGACGTAGACTGCTGGGGGGTTCCCATGATGCACTGTTTCTTTCTCTTTTTGCTCTGTATGCACCACTCTGCATTTAATCATTAGTGATCGATCTCTGCTCCCCTCCACAGCATGTCTTTTTCCTGGTTCTCTCCCTCAGCCCCAACCAGTCCCAGCAGAAGACTGCCCCTCCCTGAGCCTGGTTCTGCTGGAGGTTTCTTCCTGTTAAAAGGGAGTTTTTCCTTCCCACTGTAGCCAAGTGCTTGCTCACAGGGGGTCGTTTTGACCGTTGGGGTTTTACATAATTATTGTATGGCCTTGCCTTACAATATAAAGCGCCTTGGGGCAACTGTTTGTTGTGATTTGGCGCTATATAAAAAAATTGATTGAATTGAATTGAATTAAAAAAGAATAGACATTGTCTTCAAGTGATGAGCCGCTTTGGTAAGTTTAATTCATTTTTTTTTTAATGAATCTTCACTTGCATATGTTTATTCGTGATGCAGCATCGTGTGATACCTCATTTCATTGTGGGAGGATATCTCTGAAGGCCTAATTGTAAAGTGTACTGCCCACTACTGCTTCCATCCTTGGTGAAACATAATTGACCCAATTATAACAATTTGAACAATAAAATGCTGTTCTTCTTACCTTTGTATGGTGATTCTTGCATTCAGGAACCTGCTGGACTGTGTGGTTTGCTTCTTGTGCTGTGGTTAAAGTTCAAAGTGTGACTATGTTCAGTCTGTTTTTCACTCTAAATTTGGTTCTTTTAAATGAGTTGATGACAATTTCTTGTAATTTATCATCAGAACTGACTGTGATACTGACAAGGTTACCGTGAAACTCTTGAACTGTGAAAACAAAAGTGCTATCGTGCTTGAAGGAAGGTTTCTAAAGTGTGATGTTGACTGTCTTGAAATGTGAAAATAGACTAACTATTGAATTGAACTGAATCAGGTGAATTTCTGCATAATACAACAAAAAAAAAACATAAGTTTTAAGCTGTAAGTTTAACATTTAAAAGTAGTTGTGACATTTCATAAAAAAAAAATTAATGAATTTAAAAGGTAATCAAATAGCTGTTGTATGATTACAAGAAAGTCCTGACACCATATATCTTTGTCTTTTGCTAAAACCCCGGCATCTGTAAAGTTAAACTGGTTGCTGGTTTTTCTTGGAGTAGCTCCAGGGAAAATAGAGAACTTAAAAGGTCTGAGGTGTACATGGAAAATATACATTAATAATTATGTTTTTCTTCTGCTAACCATCTGATTTGTAGTTAACTGTGTACACAGGGAGGCTCGCATTGCATTTAAAAGGTTTTCTGAAAACCTCCAATGAACCCTCACAGGCACTAAACAGTGCAGACCTTATTCATAATGTGGAAATAGATCACCTCAAAAGCAGAGAACTCCAAAATGTTCTGCAGTATCTCATAACAAAGTAGTACTTAATACAAATTCTGTATCGCTGTGGCAAAAGGAGGCAAAAGTTCATCTCCTGAAAGGAGTCACCCTGATTAAACAGACAAGGTATTCATGGTTACAAACATTGATCTTTGTTTTTAACAGACCTTGTGACATGATGTTTCAGGAAAGCTGCGTAATAACGAAGAGAAAAGACTTGTTGTCCCTCTCTGAAACAGAAAGCCTGATTGCCTGGATTGCAACAAGTACTGTACAGAGGTATTACAGTGCTCTCTGTGCCAGGCAAGGTACTTGCAATGGTCATTGACAGTAAGATTCAGTGCCAGCTGCTTACTGCTCAGTGACCAGAGCGGTTAGGTTTCATGCGCAAGAAGTCAGTTATTGAACATATCGCGAGTAATTATTGAATGAACGTGTGAATATTGGCAGTGCTTCTTTGCAGCCTACACTCTAAAAAAAATTAAATGTTATATTGACTTAATCTATTTATGTCGACGTGTTAAAAATCTTGGTTTTTCCAAACAGGAGAAGCAAACTGTTAAGGGTCACAAAGCAGCCAAGTTTTGTGGGACCAGTTGAAATAACAATCCAATCTTGAGTGGAGAGTCTGGGTTTACATTTGTCCTGGATCAAGATTAAGATCCAAGCTTTCAATTACTTCCTTGGCTTTGAAAATGATTATGTTATTATTAAGGGTACGCCGATACAATATTTCGGATTTGTATCTGTCCAATACTGGCTAAAATTACTGGATCGGATACGAGCAAAATATTGAACATTATTATCACTTTACCAAGGCATTGCTAGGCTGGTAGCGTAGATTTACGTCGATGCTACCTGGCTATACCTGCCCACAATAGCGAACGAGTATCGGCATACCCGCCTGCTGTGCATAAACAAATGACGTCATAGCGTGCGCAGCCCAAGAACTGTCCGCAGAGGAAAAGGGCGAATATGTCATTTTGAGCGACCAGGCATGGACGTCGGGCCTCTGAAAATGCATACCGCCCTCCAAAAGCATGTTATTGTATTATTATTGAACATCTGAGTCTTTGCACAGTTTGAGTTGGCATTATGTTCATTGAGAAGGTTAACAAAGTCCATCCAGACATATGAACAGATGATGAGTTGTTTTAAGATGGGGGGGGGGGGGGGTAGTATTGTTTGATTGGTATCAGTATTGGCAGATACTGAAGGTTCCAGTACAGGTATTGTATCGGACATGAGAAAGTGGTCTCGTACCATTCACAGCAAAACATAAAACACTGTGTTTTTAAAATCAAAACAAAAGTGTTCTTCACCTTTTTGCATGACACTGGATATTCTTTGCAGCATCACTGCAAACTTTAAATGAAATAGAAGAGAGGCAAAAAGGGCTCGAATGGACTTTGGCAAGGGTGAGAATTTTAAGCGCTCTCTCTCTCTTTCTCTCTCTCTCTCTCTCTCTTTCCTCCCATCAGCGTCCACCCACACTTTCCCCTCAGCGCCTGCACACACGCACAAACACACTGATGTCAGAGAGGTCTGAGTGACTCTCGCCCTGTCACTGGGTGCCTGCTGTGAAAACAGCACCCACCTTCCTCTTCCTCGCTCCCCCTCGTCTCCCTCTTCTCTGGACGCCAGCCTGACATACCAGACCTTGTTCGTTAGCGCATATTTTTACCCACCGTTACTAAATTAGGAAGCCAGAGGGAGCAAATGGAGTGTGGCTGCCAAGACCGAAGAAGAAGGGTCTGATCAGGCCTGAGTTTGCTGAGGGCCCATGCCAAGCCTACAAGCTTCATTAAGAGCCACTTGGGCTTCAGAAATAGAAGCTCAACAGGGACCAGGTCCAAACGAAGCCCTGAACGGCCAGCCAAAAACTCACGGGAGAAACAAACAAATAAACGGTTTGTCTTATGGTGTGCCAGAATCAACCGGCAGCAGCCATCCTGAGGAGCCATGAGAAGTTATCTTAGGCTGTCTTGCACACAAAATTGGCCCTGCCCCGAGCTTAAAAGTGGTGACAGTACACATACCACCAGAATAAATTAACCTAGAAAACCGTCTCTGGAGACCAGTTTCTCAAAGCAGCCACAGAGACATTACTTCTTGTTTATTTGGCATGTATTTTGTGCACTGATGTAAGGACGAATATTTTCACAAGGAAATGTGCATTTCCTCCTCTCGCTGTTGGCGTCCAGCGTACATCTACACAGAATGATGTGGAACATAGGTACTCCTTATCATATGTAAAGAAAATACATTTAAGATGTAAATAAAAATGTTTTTAATTTAAAAAATATCCAGCAGTTCTCTTCTTTGAGAGTGCTGTCTATACTCTGAAGCTACATGGTATGTACAATTTAAAATCCATGCACACTATAAAAACATTTATGTTAAATTTAAAGGTTATTTTGCATGAATTTACACAAGCATACTGCTGTCACAACACTTTAAAAACAACACAAAAATCATCAGTATCACACTAAAACATGATAAAGAACACATTATTTGGGGAGATGGTGGTTTAGTGGTTAAGCCGTGGGCTTAAGACCAGAGGATCCTCGGTTCAAACCCCCATCTGGCCAGCACATGACTAAGGGCCCTTGGGCAAGTTCCTTAATCCCCAAGTTGCTCTTGGTATGTAGTGTGCGCCTTGAATGGCAACACCCTGACATTGGTGTGTGTGTGTGTGTGTGTGTGTGTGTGTGTGTGTGTGTGTGTGTGTGTGTGTGTGTGTGTGTGTGTGTGTGTGTGTGTGTGTGTGTGTGTGTGTGTGTGTGTGTGTGTGTGAAAATGGGTGAATGTGAGACATTACTGCAAAGCGCTTTGAGCTTCTGATATACGGTGCATCTGGAAAGTATTCACAGCAGTCCACATTTTACATTACAGCCTTATTCCAAAATGGATGAAATTAATTTTTCCCCCTCAAAATTCTACACACAATACTCCATAATGACAATGTGAAATTTCTTCTTTTTTTTTTTTTAGATTTTTGCAAGTTTATTTGAAAAAAAATCATAATAAATCACATGTGCATAAGTATTCACAACTTTGCAATAAAGCTCAAAATTGAGCCCAGGTGCATCCTGTTTCCACTGATCATCCTTGAGATGTTTCTACAGCATAATTGGAGCCCACCTGATTTGGAAAGGCACACACCTGTCTACATATGGGTGATTCTTTAACTATGGGCACTATTGGCCTTGTAAATGTAATTTCCACCACACCATTGCCTTACAATATAAAGCGCCTTGGGGCAACTGTTTGTTGTGATTTGGCGCTATATACATGTGCTCTGATATCTCCATAGAAACTACCCAAACAATCTTTCATACAAACTGTTTAAAGGGACATTACAGTGTTTAAGGACGGCCCACAACTGCTGAGAGCGCAGCACGCTCCCAGCGCCGATGGACAGGCTGACACCCCGCACAAACAACCAGATCATTTCCAATGTGAAAGCTTTGTTGATCCGGGACCTCGTCTGACTTTCACAAAAAGGCAGAAGATGTGGACATCAGCACTTTTTCCGGCACATTTCACCGTTACAGGAGTTTTTTTTCATGGAAAAAGAAGCCGAAGGACGCACCACGGAGCCGTTCATTACGCGGGACAAAACCACCTCGGTGTTGGTCTCACAGGACGGCTTAAAGGTGGATTTCAGACGGATTCCGGTTGCTTTCCAGTCGTGTGAATATCCGATTGTGATTGTGCATGAGCTGGACATGCCAGAACATGTCCTGTGAGGCTTCATCACGGCGTTTCTTTTCGCCATGCAGCTCCGCCGTGACGCGTGGAATTCCTTCGCCTTTGTTCCTCTTTCCATGACAAAAACTCCTGTAACAGTGAAATGTGCCGTTCATTTCTAAACTGGACACTGTCTTGATCCGGTATGTCCTCTGACTAGCACAGGAATTGTGAAAAGACGTGGACATCAGCACTTTTCCCGGCACATTCCACCGTTACAGGAGTTTTTTTTTTTTTATGGAAAAAGAAGCCGAGGGACGCGGAACAAAACCACCTCAGTGTTGGTCTCTCAGGACGGCTTTCAGACGGATTCCAGTTGCTTTTCTGTCGTGTGAATATCCGAGAAATTGAGCTTGAGCTGGACAAGCCCCAACATGTCCTGTGAGGCTTCATCACGGCGTTTCTTTGCACCGAGCGGCTGCACCACGACGCACCGAACTCCTCCGCACATCTGTCTTAATGTGCCAGAAAAAGTGCTGACAGTAACACTCCTTAATCTGTTTAATCCCCATAAAATCGTCCCTGAAAGCCATATCAATTTTTTTGTCCACCTGGAGGTCTCTTACAGTTTCTGAAAAAAAAATGATGCAGCAAAGATCCAAATCATTCAGACATTTATTCGCAATATAAAATAGACGAGAGGGGTGGACCACACCTCACTCAAAGCCTGCTCACAGGCGAATGAAGCAACCGACAGGCGTGAAAAAACTCACGCATGCGCAAGAGGGTTCAAGCTTGGCTGACGCAATCACACGTGATTCAAATCCATATGGTTTTTGAAAAAAATAATAAGGTCGGATACTTTTCTAACAGACCTCGTATTTCAGTAACACACGTCACAACACTTTTAACCTGAAATCTTTGATGGCTTTTCTTTATTGATTTCCTCAAAAGTCACATTGATAAATACGATTTGAACCCTGTTGATAAATAGATCAAATCTATGATGAAATCTAATAAAAATCAGCCTGATAAAGAAGTTTTGATTAGCCAGTGAAACTTGACTCACTGAAAGAGGTGCACTTGCTCTCACATTCGTCTGTGAGGTGGCGCGAGCAGGGAGTGTTTGCTGCAGGGATCAACACAGCGCTGTGTGTTTTGAATAACAGTGACTAGTAATATATGTATTACATTTTGGAAATAACTTGTCCACCACTGTTAATGTGATATTCATCATTTTGTGTGATACTCTTTTTCACATTTTAATGTGACATTACAACGTGATAATCTGCTATGAGTAATTATCATACTATAACATGGAAATCGTTCACATTTTATCATAACTCTCATCACATTATAACAATAATCTGGAACGTGTTTCACATTGATATTTATCATATTATAATGTGAACATTTTTCACATTTTATCATGACTTGTCAAATTATAACACAATAATCTGGATTGTGTTTCACATTGATATTTATCATATTCATTCAGTCATTCATCTTCTACCGCTTAGTCCAATTAAGGGTTGCGGGGGGCTGGAGCCTATCCCAGCAGTCATAGGGCGCGAGGCGGGCTACACCCAGGACAGGACGCCAGTCTGTCGCAGGGCCACAAACAGACAAACAAACACAGACACACACACACACACACACACACACATATAAGGACAATTTTAAAGATTCCAATTCACCTAACCCGCATGCCTTTGGATGTGGGAGGAAACCGGAGCACCCAGAGGAAACCCACAAACACAGGGAGAACATGCAAACTCCACACAGAAAGGCC